>NC_091229.1:14741189-15008689 GCF_040958095.1 Procambarus clarkii
TACGAATGTGCACTTCTTTTCTCAATCTTTGATGGCTTTGGGTACATTTATTAAACAGTTTACAAGCATGCAGCTTCATAATCAACAGACTGCATAGACGTCTTTCTAATGGAATATGTTATTGTTATAAACAGCCTCCTGGTGCTTCGGAGCTCATTAACTGTTTAATAATTGTAAACAAGCCACCAAAGATTGAGAAAAGATGTACAGGTTCGGAAGTGCTTGCGTAACTGCTTCGTGAATCTGGCCCCTGGTTGCTATTTAACGATGATAATATATTTTTAAGATAACATTGGCAGAAATGCACTTAATGCCTTTATAATTCTTCTAATTACCACTGGCAGAAGTACACTTTTGTCCAATAACTTTCCTCACTCTCTAAAGAAGTTAATGGTAATGTAAAATAGATCCGCAGAATTTGGTGTGAAGAAGAGAAAGTGCAGCAAAAGTTCCAACCTATCCTGTTTTGGTAGTACTTATAGTAACGCTGAGGACCATAGTATGTATACCGACGTAAAACAAAATTAGAAAGTCGAAATCTGAACTATTGAGTTGGACAAACTGGAAAACTTTTTTTTTTTTTTACTTGTGTTGCTTTGACAAATTAAAGTAACCTAATCTTCCTAAGCCTAATACACAATATCTGAGGCTTAATATAGTACATGTGTATGCTATACAAGGCCTAGGAATATTTAAGTTTGTTTCTTAGCTTCATTTATTTTAAAAGAATTCCTTACTAGTCAGTATACAGTACTAATATCTTAAAGCCAAGTATGAACGAATTCATGACTATTGACGACCGTCACAATACCTACTATCTAAACAGGAGGAAGGGTTGAAAGTTCACACTATTGCTGACTTTTGGTCTTTATTGTATTGTTGGTCCACGTGGTCGTGCCTTACGTGTCTCGTCTCATAGTTTAGGGTCTACTCTGTCCAGCACAAAAGGTAATGGTGTCCAGTTTTTGTGACTGTCGGTAAATATAAGCCATGTATTTAAATTTTGTCTTGCTTCATTTACCTCGACTGAAAATTACATTATAACTACTACGTTAAATAGGGTTTCAAATAAGTACTTACTCTTGATTGCTAATATTAATTGATCAAATTTTTTACTTAACAGGGAGTACAGATGTTGTTTCTGACTAAATTGAATACTTCTCATAGACCAATTAGCTCGTCTTCTTTGAAAACGTGTAAAATTATAGTTAATATATATATATATATACTGTATACATAAACTGTGTATATATATATGCAATTGACGATCATGAAACATTGATCATTTGTATGCGGAAAATCCACAGAGAAACAGAAAAGAAGATGAACGTTTCGGCAGATGAAGGCCGTTGTCAACACCAGACTACAAGAAATAAGTCTGTATTAGTCTACATTTCTTGTAGTCTGGTGTTGACAACGGCCTTCATCGGCCGAAACGTTCATCTTTCTTTTCTGTTTCTCTGTGGATATATATATATAAATATATATATATATATATATATATATATATATATATATATATATATATATATATATATATATATATATATATATATATACTGTATATATATACTGTATATATATATATATATATATATATATATATATATATATATATATATATATATATATATATATATATATATATATATATATATATATATATATATATATATATTTATATATATATATCCACATGTTGTACCTAGTAGCCAGAATGTCGTACTCGGCCTATTATGCAAGGACCGATTTGCCGAATATGCCAAGTTTTCCTGAATCTATATATTTTTCAATATTTGTTTCTTATGAAATGATAAAACTATCCATTTCATTATGTATAAGTTAATTTGTTTAAAATTTGAGTTAAAACTAACGTAGAGATATGACCGAACCTAACCAACCTTACCTAACCTATCCTAACCTAAACTAACACAATTAAGTCAATAATTTATGTTCTTAATATAATATAATAATAATAATAATTAAAATAAGCTAATTGGAAATAATATTGAAAGTAAAGAAAATCTCTCGGCCTATTAGCCAAATCGGGCCTTGCATAGTAGGTCGAGAAGTGCATTCTGGCTACTAGGTACGACATTATATATATATATATATATATATATATATATATATATATATATATATATATATATATATATATTAGTATATTTTGGTAGCAGTCTTTCCTGTAGACATATATTATTAAATATGACCGAAAAAAAATTCGGTCATATTTAATAATATATATAATATATATAATATATAATATAATGCATGCATGCATACTCCGGTATTTAAATTGATATATGCATGTACACTAATAAAATAACACTTTCTAAGACTTGATGCCAGTAGTTAAATTTTTATAAGAAATATTTCAGTTGGTCAGAAAAATAAAGGTTACAATTCATTAAAACACTTGGAAACATGTGTTAGCTATCTCTCTGAATATCTATTGATACTGATATGAGTAATAATAAGCCTTTGAATTATAAAGCCGTATTCAAACAACCCAGTTGAAAGTATTCAATCGTTTGCAGTACTCGGGTTCAAATGCCGAGCAGGATGGAACGAATAGACACTGTTCCTTAGCTGTTTGTCTGTATGCACCTACAAGTTATTAGGGACCTGATCATGTTCCAGGAAAAAATGACACTAAATAACCGGACTCGTTCCAGTACCTGGCCTTAATAATGTGGTTTAAACTGACCACTTAAGTCTCTATAAGAGCTACTCAGAGAATCTTAGCAGTGTTCCTGTAATATACCTATTAATGATTCCGAGAATAAACGTCCCCAAGGTCCTGTCTTTGACCAGGACTCCTGGTTAGTTCGTTAACTAGTAAAATCAAAAATTTTTACTAGAAGTAAAAAAGTAAATCAAAATTTACCTTGAATCCTAGGAATGCTGATAAAAATGCCAAAAGATATTCTTGAAAGTCTTGGCTAAATTTTGTCAGATTATCGGCACGAATACAAGTGTTTTTACACTTTTAGAGGTTTCACATGGCTACCTATTTGTTTTAATAATTTTAATTATAAAATAGTTCAATTTATGTCTGATCTGCTTTTTTCTGATTAAACCCTGATTTATGTATGGTTAGAAATACTGTACAGTGTTTATTTCATTTGTTATAAAAAATTGCCATTTACCATTGCAGTCATTTTCATTGGGATGAGAAGGATTTTTATTGCTTGGCTCAGATTTACTGATGTGTAGTAAGTTGCAAAATTCTTTACAAGACCATTGTGTGTTTCTTGGGTAACACATGCAGGTCTCCAATCCTGTATTATCTAATCCTAAGCAGCAGAAGTAATCCTTCTACTGTTTATAAAGTGAGGTGTAACAACACCTTGGACATTTAGACATCTTAAATTTTTCATATCTCTTCGGCATATGATACTGGATGAATCTCTTCTAGTTTTGTGATTTTCTTAAAAGTGTTCTTAGTCAGTGCCTTTTAACAAATCATTTTGTATATTTTATGTGTTTTATGTGCAAGTCAACTGATTGCCATCATTAATAATTTAATTTCACATTTCACATGTATGGAGTGTTTAGTCTACTAATAGTGTTAAGTTTGTGTAAAACACTGCCATTTTTATGTTTAACTGAAAGCCTGAACCAAAATATTAATTATATATACTAGACCAATTAATAAATGAATGTACTTTGAATTTGTGTTCTTTCCTCCACTAGTAAAATTAGTATTCCCTGGTATGCATCATCACTCATGTTTATCCTATAAATAATGCCTGAATTCTGGCATCCCATGACCATCTTAAGAGCATTGTAGGCCCTGGGCAAAGCAGATCATTGGGGCCCCTATCCAGATGATGGGCCCTGCCTGTTCACTAAAGTGCAGGAGTGCTGCCACATATTTGTGTACAAATTTATATTATAAACATTATTTGAATCCCAGGCCTTTCCCATGGGAGGTCAAATAATTATTTACTCTGCCACAAGATCTGTCATGAACTATATGGCAGCATGGAGGTCCGTAGAAATGGGGAGGGCACCTGAGCAACTGCCCAGTGTGCCCATGCATTAAGATGGCACTCTTTGTGCCATCTTAGTGCATGTATGTGTGTATTCACCTAGTGTATGTGTGTATTCACCCAGTGTATGTGTGTATTCACCCAGTGTATGTGTGTATTCACCCAGTGTATGTGTGTATTCACCCAGTGTATGTGTGTATTCATCCAGTGTATGTGTGTATTCACCCAGTGTATGTGTGTATTCACCCAGTGTATGTGTGTATTCACCCAGTGTATGTGTATTCACCCAGTGTATGTGTGTATTCACCCAGTGTATGTGTGTATTCACCCAGTGTATGTGTGTATTCACCCAGTGTATGTGTGTATTCACCCAGTTCACCTAGTTGTGCTTGCGGAGGTTGAGCTCTGCTCTTTCGGCCTGCCTCACAACTGTCAATCAGTCAACTGTTATTAACTACTAATTTTTTTCACACCCACAAACACCTCCAGGAAGTAGCCCGTAACAGCTGTCTAACTCCCAGGTACCTATTTACTGCTAGGTAACAAGGGCTTCAGGGTGAAAGAAACTGCCCATTGTTTCTAGCTGGCGCTGGGAATCGAATCCTGGACCACAGGATTACGTGTACAGCATGCTGTGCACTCAACCACCAGCCCTCTGTGTGTGTGTGTGTGTGTGTGTGTGTGTGTGTGTGTGTGTGTGTGTGTGTGTGTGTGCGTGCGTGCGTGCGTGCGTGCGTGCGTGCGTGCGCGCGCGCGCGCGCGCGAGAGAGAGAGAGAGAGAGAGAGAGAGAGAGAGAGAGAGAGAGAGAGAGAGAGAGAGAGAGAGAGAGAGAGAGAGAGAGAGAGAGAGAGAGAGAGAGAGAGAGAGAGAGCATGAGAGAGAGAGAGAGCATGAGAGAGAGAGAGAGCATGAGAGAGAGAGAGAGCATGAGAGAGAGCGAGCGCGCGCCAACCTGGAACTTAAGAAATTGACGTTTGGTCTGTCCTGGGCCATTATTAAATCGTATAATGAACCAGGGACCGACAGAGCAGTACAGTGCTGTATATGAACAGGTGAGTGATATAGGTCCTATGGATGCACATTTAAATGTAATGTGTCGGGGGGGATTACATTGTGGGACTACCATGATGGTGAAATATGGATCTCAGAGTACAATCTTTTCAGATGTGATAGGAAACACCGGCTTCAGGGTGGGGTCAGCCTCTACATCAAAGACACACTCATCTGTACTGAGCTGCTAAACACCTCAAATGATATGGTGGAAGTGCTGATAATCAAAATAGAGATTTTAAATGTAGTTATTGTCCTTGTATATAAGTCACCGGAGGCAAACCCTCAGCAGTTTAAAGACCAACTAATGAAAACAGAACACTGCTTGGAAAAGCTCACAAATCCAGCTCCGAACATCATCCTGCTTGGGAACTTCAACCTACGGCACCTGAAATGGAAGCACCTGGCTAATACAGTAATATCAGAAAGAATACCAGGAAGTAGCCTAAATGAACAGGCACATGCAAATGACCTGCTACGGATGTGCGACAGGTTTGCCTTAAACCAGCAAATAGTAGAACCAACTAGGAAGGAGAACACACTGGACCTCATTTTCACTAATAATGATGAATTGATCAGGAACATAATGATTACAAATACCTGTTACTCAGATCACAACTTAATTGAAGTTATGACAACCATGGGGAGTAGACCTTCAAAACCAGTCCAGATTCCCGGTGGAGGAGATTTCAGCAAATTCAACTTCAATAATAAACAGGTAAACTGGGAGCAAATAAACCAGGACTTCACAGAAATAAACTGGGAAGAACAGCTAGAAAATGCAAACCTGAACCAGTGCCTGGAAAAAATAAGCTCAGTAGCACTAGAAATATGTTCAAACCGCATATACCTCTAAGAAAAAAGAGGAAGAGATGCAGATTGGAACGGGAACGTCGTTACCTATATAGGCGAAGAAATGGCCACTGCCTTTTGACGAAAGGCGGTGGAGTTTCTGATGGGGAAGGAAGAGACAATTGCGCATCGCGTTCCGCAAGGCGCGGTGCGGCCAGCCTGGGTGGCATAAAAAGCGCGGGAAGTCAGGTCTCGCCCTCACTCCCTCTCCCGTCCCGGTCCACGATTCACGAAGCGATCCACGATCCAGCTTGGTGGCGAGAAGCCGGATCATGCAGCAACTGCAACACGGAAGAGGGCTCGGGCGGCGTCGACGCGAGGACAACAGCGCAGTGGTGCAAGGACGCAGCCGGCCAGGGCCAGGACGAAGCCCGCCCGTTTCGCCTCTCCCTCCTCGGGGGGCTCCTCGGGCGGCTCTGATACGGACGGCGACCACACATCCCAGAGGCCCACTGCCGGCATAGCGGCGGGTGGTACAGCGTCGCAGCCTCCACCCCTGTCGGCCGACGATTGGACGACGCTGCAGGCGCTCATCGCGCAGGCCCGGGGGCCCTCTCACGCCACAAGCCTTCCGGCCATAGGGACCTCCGAGACCGACACTGCCGCGGTTGCCACAGCCGCCCTGCCCCCCTCCACCGACCGTCGCCCACGGGCCAGGGCCAGAGGGCATACGTCGAGGCGACGTGCGAGCTCCTCCAGTCCGTCCTCCTTCGACGAGTCCCCCGAGGAGAGAGCGCCCCCCACTTTTTCTAGCCCCTGGCCGGGGCAACTCCGGGCGACCACGGGCTCCAGCATCCCACTCTTGGGCGTGCACGTCCCGCAAGCCCTTCGGGAGAAGGTCTAGGCAAACAAGTATGTGGACCTCGGGCACTTGCTTGCCTATGAGCGGGAATCAGGTTCTTTCGAGTCCCACTCTGCGACATTCCCTGACGCAAAGCAGCCTGGTAAGAAGCAGCCGCCCCTGACGCCGGACCAGTGGGCACATGGCCTTGACATCTACGTCGAGAAGCACCCAGCGGAGGCTCAGGCGCTGTTTACCTATGCGCGTTACGTGAAGACCATGAAGACGACCCTCAAAGGCGACTGGATGTGGTACGATAAGGCCTTCAGATGGGACAGGGAGAGGTCGGGCTGTTCATGGTTGGACTACAGGCTGGACTTGGAATTTCGCTCGGTGCAACGCATCGCCCAGGCCGCTGCTCAGCTGATGAGGCAGGAGGCAGGGCGACCGGCAGCACTTTCTCTCTCCAGCGCCCGGGCTGCTGGGCTACCCCCGGGCTACTGCTTCGCCTACCACTCGCGGGGACCCGGCTGCACTTTCACCTCATGTTCATTCAAGCACTACTGCCCACGCTGCCGAAGGAGGCACCCTGCCTACAACCCATGCCCTCCAGCACGGCCTCGCGACGAACCCACACAGGAGCAGCGCCCACGTCGCCACCCGCAAGTTATGGCTTCGAGGAGCTAGGCTGGGCTCCAACTGGTTACGCCTCTCTCTTTTTGGTCTAGGCGGGGCCCTCAGCCGCCCTAGAAGGGCTTGCAGAACAGTACTATCGCGGTAGGCAGGTGGGAGAGTGACGTTTCCTTCCCAGTTCGGTAGCTGTAGTTGCTTGGCCACCCTGAGGTTTCCCTCGCGGCCAGCGGGCACTCGCCCTTCGGGGGGGGGGGGGGGGGGGGGGGGGGGGGGGGGTCCGGCCTGCTGGCCTGCGGGGTGGGGGTGCAGCGCCCGTCCCCAAGTGTTCCGCTGTCCGCAGCTACTACTTTGACTTTACAGCCATTCTACTAGTAAGCCCTACCTTGTCAGGTAATTCCTTCTTCCTTGGCGGCTCGGCCTCTGGCCTGGGGTTATTTTCTTCTCCAAATACATATCAGGCTTCCCCAGTCACTATGTATTTTCTGCCGCCTGATTATTCTCCAGCTAGGGTTTCCCTTATGTTATGTTGTTCACTTTGGTGTCCTGTTATACTTAGAATTAGATTTGTTACATTCGCCTCACTGCTAATTCTAGACATTAGGACATTAGGTTTCTGCAGAGTTTGTTACTAGGCTATAAGATTACGTTATTTTACTACGGGTGTACAATTTAAGATGTTTCGTGTACTTTGAGTTAGCCACGGCTATGTTATACATTTGTGAAGTCCTATTTAGAAGCCTGTTTTACTTCTGCAGAATTATTTATCATGTCTAATAAAATTAACGCCCCCACGTGTTGGTGTCTTCCTTCCCCTGATCAGAAAAACGAATCGCGGAACAACTTGAGAGTCGCACCCTATCTCAAGAACGGCGAAGAAGGTTAGGTAGAGAAATAGAAACAATTGAACGGAAGCTACAAGAATCATACAAAACCCAGGAGAGGCAAAGAGAGCAAAAGGCCATCAGTGAAATAGAAAGAAATCCGAAATATTTTTTCTCCTATGCAAAATCAAGATCAAAAACCACATCTAGTATCGGGCCCCTGCGAAAGGGACATGGAACTTTCACCGATGACAACAAAGAAATGAGCGAGCTACTGAGGACGCAGTACGACTCTGTTTTCAGCGAGCCATTAAACACACTAAAGATTGATAACCCAAATGAATTTTTCATGGATGCGATACCAACATCAAATCATATATCAGACGTCACCCTATCCCCACTGGATTTTGAAGAAGCCATAAACAGTATGCCTATGCACTCTGCACCAGGCCCGGATTCTTGGAACTCCATATTCATAAAGAACTGTAAAAAAAACACTATCGCAGGCCCTCCACATTCTGTGGAGACAAAGCCTAGATACTGGCGTTATTCCTGATATACTAAAAACAGCAGAGATAGCACCACTTCATAAAGGAGGAAATAAGGCAGAGGCAAAAAATTACAGACCGATAGCACTAACATCGCACATCATAAAAAATTTTGAGAGTGCTAAAAAGTAAGATCACAAAATACATGGAATCACAGCAACTCCATAACCCCGGACAACATGGTTTCAGAACAGGGCGCTTTTGCCTGTCGCAGTTGCTGGACCACTATGATATGGCATTAGATGCTATGAAAGACAAACAAAACGCTGATGTAATTTACACAGATTTCGCAAAAGCTTTTGATAAATGTAACCATGGTGTTATTGCACATAAAATGCGTTCAAAAGGAATTACCGGAAAAATAGGCAGATGGATCTACAATTTCCTGACCAACAGAACCCAATGTGTAATAGTCAACAAAATAAAATCCAGCCCATCAACCGTGAAGAGCTCAGTCCCCCAGGGTACTGTGCTTGCTCCAGTACTTTTTCTCATCCTCATATCGGACATAGACAAGAACACAACCTATAGCACTGTATCATCCTTTGCAGATGACACTAGGATCTTCATGAGAGTAGGCAACATGGAGGACACGGCGAACCTCCAGTCAGATGTCAACCAGATGTAGATCAGGTCTTTCTATGGGCTACAGAAAATAATATGGTGTTTAACGAAGATAAGTTCCAGCTCATGCGCTATGGAAAAAATGAAAATATAAAAACGGAAACCACGTACAAAACTCAGGCAAATCATAACATAGAACGAAAAGGCAATGTAAAGGATCTGGGTGTACTCATGTCGGAAGACCTTACCTTTAAAGAACACAATAAAGTAGCCGTCACAACTACAAGAAAAATGATAGGTTGGATAACAAGAACTTTTCACACTAGAGATGCTATACCGATGACGATACTTTTCAAAACGCTTGTGCTCTCTAGAGTGGAGTACTGCTGCACAATGACAGCACCTTTCAAAGCTGGCAGAGGCTGTATTGTTTCTGCTATACTGTTTCTGCATGCTGTATTGTGCCTACCAATTTTTGTCAACTACCATTCAAGCTGTCATTGCAATCAATCTTAGCTACCTATGTGCTTTAATATACTGTACCTACAATTTTCTCTCATCTTCTTTTTTCATTTCATGTAACTGTTATCATTTTTTTGTCTATAAATTTTGCAAGTATTTACCTCCTTAAAATTTTCTTAGATTAAGGACCTGCCCGAAACGCTGCGCGTGCTAGTGGCTTTACAAGACTGTAATTACCATATTTGTATCCTCACATTCCTTATGTACATTCTTGTATATGCATAAATAAATAAAATAAATAAATAAATAAGCTGGAGAAATTGCTGACCTGGAGAGCGTGCAGAGATCCTTTACTGCTAGAATCCACTCAGTAAAACATCTAAACTATTGGGACCGACTAAAGAGCCTAAAACTGTACTCCCTTGAGCGCAGGCGGGAGAGGTACATAATAAAAAAATAAATAAAAATAAAATGTTTATTTAGGTAAGGTACATACATACAATAAATTTTTACAAAGATTGGTTGACTTATAGGTAGAGCTAGTACATACAATGCCTAAAGCCACTATTACTTTTAATTTAAATTTACGCAAAGCGTTTAATTTAATTTAAATTACGCAAAGCGTTTCGGGCATGATAAACTTAAATGACAAGCTTAATACTAATTGAGCATAATGAGTAGAATGAAAACAAGAAATGAAAACATAGCTGAAAAAAGCAGCACAAATACAATTATGTCGACAAACAGCGCTCTTTAAAAAAAACAGACATTGGATGACATTAGAGGGGTAAGGTAGGTTACAGGGAATTTATTAGGTATAGCTTCGTTTTTATCTTAAACTGGTTGAGAGAGGTACAGTTTTTAACATGGTTGGGAAGGTCATTCCACATTCTGTAATAATTTACACGTGGAAAATATTAGAGGGGCTGGTCCCAAACCTGCACACAGAAATAACATCACATGAGACCAGAAGACATGGCAGGATGTGCAGAATACCCCCCGTTGAAAAACAGAGGTGCAACTGGTACTCTGAGAGAGAACTCTATCAACATCAGAGGTCCGAGACTGTTCAACACGCTTCCACTACACATAAGGGGCATAACTGGCCGACCCCTCACAGTGTTCAAGAGAGAACTGGATAAGCACCTCCAAAGGATACCTGATCAACCAGGCTGTGACTCATACGTCAGGCTGCGAGCAGCCGCGTCCAACAGCCTGGTTGATCAGTCCGGCAACCAGGAGGCCTGGTCGACGACCGGGCCGCGGGGACGCTAAGCCCCGGAAGCACCTCAAGGTAACCTCAAGGTAAGGTGGGGGTCTCTGAGACTGTCTCACTGAGACGGTTCCCAACTAATATAAATAAATAAATAAATAAATAAATAAATGTTTATTTAGGTACGGTACATACATAAAGAGATTTTACAAAGTTTGTTGGGTTAATAGATAGAGCTAGTACATACAATGCCTAAAGCCACTATTACGCAAAGCGTTTCGGGCAGGAAAAACATTAATGACTAAAGTTTAAAACTAATGGGTAAAAAGAATAAAATGTGTTGAGAACAAATAAAAATAGAGGTAAAAGAGGGAGGAACATGGTTGAAAAAGCAGCACAAATACAATTACAAATTATTACAGAAAATTACATTCAAGCAGCGTTGTTATGAAAAAAAAATACATGGGTTGACAACAGAGGGGTAAGGTAGGTTACAGGGAATTTATTAGGTAGTGCTTCATTTTTATCTTAAACTGGTTGAGAGAGGTACTGTCTTTAACATGGTTGGGAAGATCATTCCACATTCTGGGTCCCTTGATTTGAAGAGCATTTCTAGTATGATTAAGTCGTACTCTAGGAATTTCAAAACTGTATTTATTTCTGGTGTGGTGCTCATGGGTTCTGTTACAACCTTCAATGAATCTTTTGAGGTCAGGATTGGCATTACAGTTCAGCGTTTTATATGTGTATAATACACATGAGAGAATGTGCAATGACTTAATATCTAACATATTCAGAGATTTGAGTAGGGGTATCGAATGATGTCTAGGGCTAGAGTTGGATATTGTCCTAATAGCAGCTTTGTGTTGAGTAATTAGAGGACGTAAATTATTTTGGGTAGTAGAACCCCAAGCACAAATACCATAGTTGAGATATGGATAGATGAGGGAGTAATAGAGAGTCACCAGGGCAGGGCGGTGTACATAATATCTGATCTTAGAAAGAATGCCAACAGTTTTTGAAACTTTTTTTGATATATTTAGAATGTGTCCCTGGAAATTCAGCTTGTGGTCGATGAGAACGTCAAGGAATTTGCCATCTAATTTGTTACAAATTTGGGTATTGTTTATTTTGAGATTTATATGATTAGAGGATTTATAGCCAAACAGAATATAAAACGTTTTGTCAATGTTAAGGGTGAGTTTGTTGGCAGTCAGCCAAAGATGGACTTTCTCTAGCTCAGTATTTACTGTGGCATTTAGAGCAAGGGGGTCAGGACTGGAGTAAATGAAGGTTGTGTCGTCAGCAAATAGAATTGGTTTGAGGTGTTGGGAGGCATTTGGAAGATCATTAATGTAGATGAGAAAGAGGAGAGGGCCAAGTATGCTGCCCTGAGGAACACCAATGTTAATGGGTAGGGTGGGAGAAATTGTATTATTCACAGAAACATACTGGAGACTGTCAGTAAGATAAGATTTGAGGTATTGCAGGGAGTGTCCTCTGAATCCATAATGATGTAATTTAAGAAGAAGGTTTTGGTGGTTGACAGTGTCAAAAGCCTTACGCAGGTCCACAAATAACCTAACAGGGAACTCCTTTTTATTAAGAGCTGCGTGAATCAGGTTAATCATACTAATAAGTGCATCGTTAGTGCTTTTTTTGGGTCTGAAGCCATATTGACAAGAGCTAAGTATATTGTGTTTGGCTAGAAAAGAGGAAAGCTGCTTGTAGATTAGTTTTTCGAATATTTTTGACAAGTTAGGCAGGATTGATATAGGTCTGTAGTTGTTAACATCTGTGTGATCACCACATTTGTGGACAGGGGTTACTCTTGCTTTTTTTAGAATGTCTGGAAAGGTTTGGAGTTCAAGTGACTTGTTGAAGAGCAATGCAGTAGCAGGGGCTAAAGATCTGGAGGCTTTTTTGTAAATTAAAGTTGGTATCTCCTCGAGGGCACTAGACTTGGTTTTAAGGGAAAGGATTATCTCATTGACATCAGTGGAATTAGTAGGCTTAAGGTACAGAGACTGTGGATAGTTACCTGTAAGATAGTCATTAACATCAGTACTGGAAGATGGAATATCATTTGCAAGGGATGACCCAATGGAAGAGAAGAACCTATTGAACTCAATAGCAGAATCAGAGGCTGAAAGCTGACCAACGTTATTGGATAGGAGTGTTGGTTTGTTATTTAAAATCTTCTTTGATCCCAATATTTGTGAAATTGTGCTCCAAGTTTTTTTAATGTTGCTCTTTATTTGGGTAAATTTATCTTCATAGTATTTAGTTTTGGCTCGTCTAATTATTTTAGATAACAATAACGAGTAATTCTTAAACTACTAGGTTACATCAGCTGTGGAGTTCTAGGCCAACCAGAAACCAGAGCTGGAACCTGGCATCCCTCAAAAGAGGGGCAGATGACAATGTCACCTCATTGGGGGAAGACATCCAGAAAGTTAGCGAACCAAAACACACAATGCTGGGTTAAAAAAAGGAGACCAAAACCTTGCAACCCACTTAAGGATCTACCCCAAACTATGTAAACAAGTCATTGAACCTAACAAAACTAGGGTGTGCTCGTTCAACACCCGACCTCCACTCATTTATAGGGAGAGGGGAGGGGGTGATGGGAGAGGGGAGGGGGTGATGGGAGAGGGGAGGGGGTATGGAACCCAGCCTTTTCCAAGGTCTGAGCCCTCGGTTCTTACACTGATGCAGCAGCCGTCCCCCAAACAAAGATCCAAAAGTGATTCCATGCACCCGCCAAACCCCCTGTTTATGAATGAAAAGCGGTTTACACACGACTCACAACTGCTGACGTTCGAACATATCCGGAACAAGTGCTTCACTGACGAATTTTGTTCGAATCACAACGCTATAAATGCTTCACCCACGTACTATAAATACAAATAATCGCCAACAGAACCTAAACACCTAACCTAACCTATCCTATGCCTATATATACACAATATGCTAATATATTATAATATTAATTTATACTTGAGAAAATTCCCGTTTTGAATAAACAGCATGTTAAAATTTATGAATGCGTCTGTGGGGTTGACCGCTGAATGTAATGGACTTGAGTCGAGGACGGGTTGCAGCCAGTATTGAACACATCACTGCAGTTGGGTTCCTGGAATCCCGGGTCAACTCTCAGTTGCAAAGGCTCTACTGTGTTTTAGCTTTGGGGTTTGCACTCACAATGTGACTCTAATCTGACTGTAACTTTTACCAATGATAATAACTCTTGTATAAAATTTGTGTGGATACCATCCCATGTTGGAGTTGGAAAACATGACTTTGTAGATCGATTGGCCAATGAGCCTTGCAGAAAAGAAAACATTGATTATGACTTTGGACTATCTAATGCAATTATTAGAAACATACAAATTAAAGAAATTAATTCAGATTTAGAAGAACTAAGAAATGCCCAGAGACCTGAAAGCTGCATTAATTTAAAATTAATGCAGCTTTCAGGGTAGAACGAAAACCTGACCTGAAAGCTGCAATGTATTAAAAGTTATGACAAGTTTTGTAATAATAGGTATTTGTATGGTCAGCACAGTAACCGAACCAGGCAATGTGATGTAGTCATTGCGCGAATTCGCCTTGGCTATAGACACATCTGGCAGGTTAGTGAGGCTGAGCCACTACCAGAATACTCAGATTGTAAACTCTGTGATAAACCTTAAATGCATTCACTTGAACACTATATTGTTGAATGTGAAACCGTAAATGTTGGGATTGAGTACTACAGATGTTGGAGGTAGCATGTTTGGAGCAGATGCTCTTTTGTTTATGATCTTGTTAATAATATTTCATGTACCTGATAATGTTTGGTTGTTGTTACTGGCGGAGAATAAAAACCATGTGGACGAAGATTGTTTGTCTGACCAAAACCATAACAGTAAAAGACTTTAGACCTGGCCTCTTGTCCCACCAACTGTGTAACTATTTTATTGAATCAGGTGTTCTGGACGACATCCCAACAATTTATCCAAAATTTGCTTGTCCATTTTAAAGAATGAAGAACAATTTTTATTTATATTACTTCTAAGCTGCATCACTTATGAACCCATCCCTGCCCATGTGTGGCAGTGCACAATGGAAAGTTGTTTTCACATATCCATACATTAAAACATTGATTGTAACCATGATATGTATGTACTTCAGCCTACAGTTTAGACCTATTGTCTTATGTATGACCCTCTGTCCTGCGTGACAATGAATACCAGCATTATCCTCGCTTTAATAAGACTTAATCGAAATCCTCAAATTAGGCAAAATTGCAATTAATTTTGTCAATAAAGATGTTAATAGTAATAATAACTCCTAATCAAATAATAAACCTGCAATGTGGTTGCCGCTTTTCAGGCAGCAACCACATTGCAGGTTCGTGTTGCACGTCTTCAGTGGTCTTGGTTATATTCCTGGTTATACACAATATGCTAATATATTATAATATTAATTTATACTTGAGAAAATTCCCGTTTTGAATAAACAGCATGTTAAAATTTATGAATGCGTCTGTGGGGTTGACCGCTGAATGTAATGGACTTGAGTCGAGAAATGCTCTGCAAATCAAGGGGCCCAGAATGTGGAATGACCTTCCCAACCATGTTAAAGACTGTACCTCTCTCAACCAGTTTAAGATAAAAACTAAACACTACCTAATAAATTCCCTGTAATCTACCTCACTCCTCTATTGTCAACCCATGTCTGTTATTTTCTTTTTTTTTAATCAACACTGTTTGTCAACCTATTGTATTTGTGCTGCTTTTTCAGTCATGTTCCCCCTTTTTTTATCTTTATTATTTTTATTTATTTTTATCTTGGCCCTCTCCTCTTTCTCATCTACATTAATGACCTTCCAAATGCCTCCCAACACCTCAAACCAATTCTATTTGCTGACGACACAACCTTCATTTACTCCAGTCCTGACCCTCTTGCTCTAAATGCCACAGTAAATACTGAGCTAAATAAAGTCCATCTTTGGCTAACTGCCAACAAACTCACCCTTAACATTGACAAAACTTTCTATATTCTGTTTGGCAATAAATCCTCTAGTCATATAAATCTCAAAATAAACAATACCCAAATTTGTAACAAATTAGATGGCAAATTCCTTGGCATTCTCATTGACCACAAGCTGAATTTCCAGGGACACATTCTAAATATATCAAAAAAAGTTTCAAAAACTGTGGGCATTCTTTCTAAGATCAGATATTATGTACCACGCCCTGCCCTGGTGACTCTCTATTACTCCCTTATCTATCCTTATCTCAACTATGGTATTTGTGCTTGGGGTTCTACTACCCAAAATCACTTACGTCCTCTAATTACCCAACACAAAGCTGCTATTAGAACAATATCCAACTCTGGCCCCAGACATCACTCGGTACCCCTACTCAAATCTCTGAATATGTTAGATATTAAGTCACTGCACATTCTCTCATGTGTATTATACATTTATAAAACGCTAAACTATAATGCCAATCCTGATCTTAAAAGCTTCATAGAAGGTTGTAACAGAACCCATGAGCACCACACCAGAAATAAATACAGTTTTGATATTCCTAGAGTACGTCTTAATCAAACTAGAAATGCTCTGCAAATCAAGGGGCCCAGAATGTGGAATGACCTTCCCAACCATGTTAAAGACTGTACCTCTCTCAACCAGTTTAAGATAAAAACTAAACACTACCTAATAAATTCCCTGTAATCTACCTCACTCCTCTATTGTCAACCCATGTCTGTTATTTTCTTTTTTTTTAATCAACACTGTTTGTCAACCTATTGTATTTGTGCAGCTTTTTCAGTCATGTTCCCCCTTTTTTTATCTTTATTATTTTTATTTATTTTTATCTTGGCCCTCTCCTCTTTCTCATCTACATTAATGACCTTCCAAATGCCTCCCAACACCTCAAACCAATTCTATTTGCTGACGACACAACCTTCATTTACTCCAGTCCTGACCCTCTTGCTCTAAATGCCACAGTAAATACTGAGCTAAATAAAGTCCATCTTTGGCTAACTGCCAACAAACTCACCCTTAACATTGACAAAACTTTCTATATTCTGTTTGGCAATAAATCCTCTAGTCATATAAATCTCAAAATAAACAATACCCAAATTTGTAACAAATTAGATGGCAAATTCCTTGGCATTCTCATTGACCACAAGCTGAATTTCCAGGGACACATTCTAAATATATCAAAAAAAGTTTCAAAAACTGTGGGCATTCTTTCTAAGATCAGATATTATGTACCACGCCCTGCCCTGGTGACTCTCTATTACTCCCTTTTCTATCCTTATCTCAACTATGGTATTTGTGCTTGGGGTTCTACTACCCAAAATCACTTACGTCCTCTAATTACCCAACACAAAGCTGCTATTAGAACAATATCCAACTCTGGCCCCAGACATCACTCGGTACCCCTACTCAAATCTCTGAATATGTTAGATATTAAGTCACTGCACATTCTCTCATGTGTATTATACATTTATAAAACGCTAAACTATAATGCCAATCCTGATCTTAAAAGCTTCATAGAAGGTTGTAACAGAACCCATGAGCACCACACCAGAAATAAATACAGTTTTGATATTCCTAGAGTACGTCTTAATCAAACTAGAAATGCTCTGCAAATCAAGGGGCCCAGAATGTGGAATGACCTTCCCAACCATGTTAAAGACTGTACCTCTCTCAACCAGTTTAAGATAAAAACTAAACACTACCTAATAAATTCCCTGTAATCTACCTCACTCCTCTATTGTCAACCCATGTCTGTTATTTTCTTTTTTTTTAATCAACACTGTTTGTCAACCTATTGTATTTGTGCTGCTTTTTCAGTCATGTTCCCCCTTTTTTTATCTTTATTTGTATTTGTTCTCAACACTTTTTATTCTTTATGCTCAATTTTTTTTTTTTTTTTTTTTTTTTTTTTTTTTTTTTTTTTTTTTTGAGATATATACAAGAGTTGTTACATTCTTGTACAGCCACTAGTACGCGTAGCGTTTCGGGCAAGTCCTTAATCCTATGGTCCCTGGAATACGATCCCCTGCCGCGAAGAATCGTTTTTTCATCCAAGTACACATTTTACTGTTGCGTTAAACAGAGGCTACAGTTAAGGAATTGCGCCCAGTAAATCCTCCCCGGCCAGGATACGAACCCATGACATAGCGCTCGCGGAACGCCAGGCGAGTGTCTTACCACTACACCACGGAGACTGCTCCGTGGTATTAGAACTAAGTACAACATATGTACAATTAGTATTAAGTTCTAGATATTAATGTTTTTCTTGCCCGAAACGCATTGCGTAATAGTGGCTTTAGGCATTGTATGTACTAGCTCTATCTATATATCAATCCATTAATGTAACATCACTTGTATGTATATACCTTACCTGAATAAACATCTGAATCTGAATCTGAATCTGGTTGGATACCCTGGAGCTGCCATGTCTAGTGTTTAGGGACCCGGAAATGCAATCTCCATCGTGGCTCCGTCCACACCTCCTCTTCTTTTCCCTTTAGGCTTGATTTGTAGTCCCTCTCATCTTCCCAACCCGTCCTCGGACCAAGTCACTCCCTGCAGTATCTTAAGTCTTATCTTACAGACAGGCTCCAATATCTTTCTGTGAATAATTCAATTCCTCCCACATTACCCATCAATATTGGTGTTCCCCAGGGCAGCATACTTGGCCCTCTCCTCTTTCTCATCTACATTAATGACCTTCCAAATGCCTCCCAACATGTCAAACCAATTCTGTTTGCTGACGACACGACCTTCATTTACTCCAGTCCTGACCCCCCTTGCTCTAAATGTCACAGTGAATACTGAGCTAAATAAAGTCCACCACTGGCTAACTGCCAACAAACTCACCCTCAATATTGACAAAACTTTCTATATTTTGTTTGGCAATAAATCCTCAAATCAAATAAATTTCAGGATTAACAATACCCAAATTTGTAACAAAGTAGATGGCAAATTCCTTGGCGTTCTCATTGACCGCAAGCTAGGGTTTCCCCTAGGGTTTCTAGGTCTGGGCAGACTCGATCTAGTTCGGGATGTGGCTTTGTCTGCTCCTTGGTCGAGGAAGTCCTTTGGTGGAACCCGATTTTGGGTCATATGCACCTCCCGTGGCTCGTCCTTCCTTGGTTGGTCGGCAGCATGTTCGCTCTTCGAGGAAGGCTCTTGATTCTCATGGTTCACACAAGATCTTTTGCACTTTTTCCTTTGACGGAGCAGCTTGCCCGGCTTGACAAATCTTGGTTCTAAAATTTCTGATCTTTCGGATTGTCTCACACAGCCTGCGGTGGAGTTGGTCGGTTGAGTCGAATCTACGGGAGTCGAGCCTATCTAAGCAGGCTTCTATCCATCGTCTGCTTATTTATTATATTTATTTATATATTTATTTAAATATATACAAGAAGGTACATTGGGATTGTGAGGATACATAATATGGCCTCTGCTTTGCAACAAAGCGGAGATGTTTCTGAAAAGGGGGACAAAGACACAATTGCGCAGCGCCTTCCGCGCGGGAAGTTCTGGGAGCTTATAAATTGGGGTGGAAAGAAAGACTCCACCTCACTTTTACCGCCACCGCAGCTGCACTTGAAACTCTCCCGCCTCCCGACGTTGGACTACGCACAAGATGGACATCACGCCAGCTACCTCGGTCCCAGACCTCTCTCTCCTGGATATTATGGGACCCTCGACAGGGGCCTCGTAGCCTGGTGGATAGCCGCAGGACTCGTAATTCTGTGGCGCGGGTTCGATTCCCGCACGAGGCAGAAACAAATGAGCAAAGTTTCTTTCACCCTGAATGCCCCTGTTACCTAGCAGTAAATAGGTACCTGGGAGTTAGTCAGCTGTCACGGGCTGCTTCCTGGGGGTGGAGGCCTGGTCGAGGACCGGGCCGCGGGGACACTAAAGCCCCGAAATCATCTCAAGATAACCTCGACCTCCCAGACTTATCCGGCAGGGGCCTCCTGCCCCACACTTCTAATGCCAAGGTAAAAGTGAGGTTTTCTGTTCAAATCTAGTCAGGACCGTCCCCAGTGTTGGCGTGTGCCTAGCGCTGTCCCTTAGTGGTCTGTGTATTATACAGACCATTATTATTAGTGTATTATACAGACTGTGTATTATACAGATCATGTGTATTATACATATATAAAACGCTAAACTGTAATGCCAATCCTGACCTCAAAAGCTTCATAGAAGGTTGTAACAGAACCCATGAGCACCACACCAGAAATAATACAGTTTTGATATTCCTAGAGTACGACTTAATCAAACTAGAAATGCTCTACAAATCAAGGGACCCAGATTGTGGAATGACCTTCCCAACCATGTTAAAGACTGTACCTCTCTCAGCCAGTTTAAGATAAAAACGAAGCTATACCTAATGAATTCCCTGTAACCTACCTTACCCCTCTATTGTCAACCAATGTCTGTTTTTTTTTAAAGAGCGCTGTTTGTCGACAGAATTGTATTTGTGCTGCTTTTTCAGCTATGTTTTCATTTTACTCTTTATGCTCAATTAGTATTAAGCTTTAGTCATTTAAGTTTTTCATGCCCGAAACGCTTTGCGTAATAGTGGCTTTAGGCATTGTATGTACTAGCCCTATCTATAAATCCATCACTCTTTGTAAAATCTCTTGTATGTATGTACCTTACCTAAATAAACATTTGATTTTTTATTTTGATTTGATTGTGTGTACCGCCTTAGCTAGTTCCCTTGGCCTCTTGCTGTCTCTGCCCTGGGGGAAACAGGGGCTCTCTTCGGGCCCGCGCCGGACACTGCCGTGCTGTGCTTCCTGTGTTGATTTACCTAGGGCCGGCGCCCTTGGCGACGAAGCCACGTGGCCAGGCGGTGGCGGCACTCCGCCCTTGGGCCGGCCCCTGGGGCCCACGCCACGTCGGCGTCGACACGTGGCCAGGTTCCGGGCCTATGCCCCGGGCCTGTTCCCGGGGCCCGCGCCCTGGTCGTGATGCCCACGTGGCAAGACGCTCCTTGGAGCGCACGCCCTGGGCCGTGTTAAGCCCTTCCTGTCCCTCTCTGCCACGGGCCGGCATGTGCTGGGCTCTGCCCTTAGCGGACTGCATCCGGCGTTTCCTCCAGGCGGGGGAATGTACGTGTGTACGTACATGCGTGTGCACGTATGTACTGTACGTGCCCTGAGAGCCTAGCAACACCCGTGCACGGGTGTCGCCCTGCCTGGGTCCGTGTGAGCGGCCCGGCGTTGCCCCTGTCGGCGTCACCACGCGGCCGGCTGTTGTGGTCCCTGCCGGTGGTCTAGCAGCCAATGGGCCAGCTAGTGGTGTTCAAGCCGAGCATGTCCCCTGGGGGCCAAGCCCAGCTGCTGATGTTGGCTCAGCCGATGATCCAGCAACTAATGGCCTGTCCCGGCTACTGACGTTCTGGCGGATGTGTTACCCGCCGATGACCCAGCAGCCGTAGGCTCAGCTGGCGGTGTTCCAGCTGAGCATGAAGTTATAATTAATTCATCCATTATTATGATTGTTATTATTAATTAATTGTTTGTAGCTAATAATCAATTATTCAAACACGCCGGTGTAGACGGCGGTTTGTTCCCAGACGTTACGTGTGGCCGGTGTAGCCCGTCGTGTTAGTACAAGCAGAATCGTCGGTCCGGAGCCAAGGCTTGTTTATACCAGTTGTTCGCCTGCCGGAGTAGAAAGGCCGTTTGTTCCAGACCTTACGTCTGGCCGGTGTTGCCCGGCATTATTTAGTTAATTATGGTTAATAATTAAACATTATGTTATGCTGCCGATGACCTAGCAGCTGATGGCCCAGTTGGTGGTGTTCCAGCTGAGCATGTCCCCCGGGGGCCAACCCCAGCCGCTGATGTTCCGGCTGATGTGGCCCCAGACGATGATCCAGCAGCTGATGACCCAGCCGCCATGGGGTCCGACACAGCGGCTGATGTTCCAGCTCATGTGGTCCTTGCCGGTGGTCTAGCGGCCGTCAAGCAGTATCGTCGGTCCGGAGCCAAGGCTTGTTTGTACCAGTTGTTCGCCTGCCGGAGTAGACAGGCCGTTTGTTCCAGACCTTACGTCTGGCCGGTGTTGCCCGGCATTATTTAGTTAATTATAGTTAATAATTAAACATTATGTTATGCTGCAGATGACCCAGCTGGCGGTGTTCCGGCTGGTGTGGTCCCTGCCGATGGTCTAGCGGCCGATAGGCCAGCTGGTGGTGTTCCAGCTGAGCTGTCCCCTGGGGGCCAAGCCTACCTGCTGATGTTGTCTCAGCCGATGTTACAGCAGCTAATGGCCTGTCCCGGCTGCTGATGTCCTGGCGGATATGTGTTCTCTGCCGATGATCCAGCAGCCGAAGGCTCAGATGGCGGTATTCCAGCTGAGTATGCCCTTATAATTATTCATCATGGGTAAGGTAAGTTTCAGCTATTAGTAAGTGCCACAGGTTCAGGATCCGTCGTCGACGTCCCTCAGAAATTGATTACCGTACTTTACGCTTGGAATTTGCTACACATTTATGTTACTTACTACTGGTTACATTTAAGAACACTGTTTTTCCCAAAAACGGTGGGTTTTCTGAGGAAGAGAAAACGTATGTCTGGAAGCTGACTTTAATTAACTGCCCAAGCTGCACGCGCAACGGGCCGAGGTTATATAAGCTCGGCCTGCAGACTTCATGGCCCCTCTTCCCGACAAGCAAGCAGCTGCTCACTTACTTGCATTGCTCATGTTGCATGTTTATGTTACTTTTGCTGTGTTTACAGTTTGGTTGTTTAACTTTAAGCTTTGCCTTTAAGTTATTAACTAAGGTCAGCAAGGACGGCCCCCCCCCTTTGCCTCTTGCTTAAGATTAGTCTGGCCCTGCATGGAGGATTAGTTCCCTTAGCATTTTCCGCATTTTACGTTTCGTCTTGCTGAATAGTTATTTTACTTATTCCTGGTTTAAATTATGTGTGTATAACTTTCGCTTCTGCCTTTAAGCTACTAAGAAATTCAGCTGGGATGCGTGGTTGCGGTGTCATGGGCCACATGCCTCTTGCTAAGTTTATCTGGCCTTGTAATAAATAATAAATAAATAAATGTTTATTTAGGTAAGGTACATACATACAAGAGATTTTACAAACAATGATGGATTTATAGATAGGGCTAGTACATACAATGCCTAAATCCACTATTACGCAAAGCGTTTCGGGCATGAAAAACTTAAATGACTAAAGCTTAATACTAATTGAGTATAAAGAAAAAAATGTGTTGAGAACAAATAAAAATAGAGATAAAAAGGAGGGGAACATGGCTGAAAAAGCAGCACAAATACAATTAGGTCGACAAACAGCGTTGTTTAAAAAAAAACAGAAAAGGGTTGACAATAGAGGGGAAAGGTAGGTTACAGGGAATTTATTAGGTAGAGCTTCGTTTTTATCTTAAACTGGTTGAGAGAGGTACAGTCTTTAACATGGTTGGGAAGGTCATTCCACATTCTGGATCCCTTGATTTGTATAGCATTTCTAGTTTGATTAAGTCGTACTCTTGGAATATCAAAACTGTATTTATTTCTGGTGTGGTGCTCATGGGTTCTGTTACAACCTTCTATGAAGCTTTTGAGGTCAGGATTGGCATTACAGTTCAGCGTTTTATATGTGTATAATACACATGAGAGAATGTGCAGTGACTTAATATCTAACATATTCAGAGATTTGAGTAGGGGTACCGAGTGATGTCTGGGGGCCAGAGTTGGATATTGTCCTAATAGCAGCTTTGTGTTGAGTAATTAGAGGACGTAAATGATTTTGGGTAGTAGAACCTCAAGCACAAATACCATAGTTGAGATATGGATAGATGAGGGAGTAATAGAGAGTCACCAGGGCAGGGCGGGGTACATAATATCTGATCTTAGAAAGAATGCCAACAGTTTTTGAAACTTTTTTTGATATATTTAGAATGTGTCCCTGGAAATTCAGCTTGTGGTCAATGAGAACGCCAAGGAATTTGCCATCTAATTTGTTACAAATTTGGATATTGTTTATTTTGAGATTTATTTGATTAGAGGATTTATTGCCAAACAGAATATAGAAAGTTTTGTCAATGTTAAGGGTGAGTTTGTTGACAGTTAGCCAAAGATGGACTTTATTTAGCTCAGTATTTACACTGTGGCATTTAGAGCAAGGGGGGTCAGGACTGGAGTAAATGAAGGTTGTGTCGTCAGCAAATAGAATTGGTTTGAGGTGTTGGGAGGCATTTGGAAGGTCATTAATGCAAATGAGAAAGAGGAGAGGGCTAAGTATGCTGCCGTGAGGAACACCGATGTTGATGGGTAGGGTGGGAGAAATGAATTATTCACAGAAACATACTGGAGCCTGTCAGTAATTAATATTTGAGGTATTGCAGGGAGTGTCCTCTGACTCCATAATGATGTAATTTAAGGTTTTGGTGGTTGACAGTGTCAAAAGCCTTACGCAGGTCCACAAATAACCCAACAGGGAACTCATTTTTATCAAGAGCTGCATGAATCAAGTTAATCATACTAATAAGTGCATCGTTAGTGCTTTTTTTTGGGTCTGAAGCCATATTGGCAAGAGCTAAGTATATTGTGTTTGGCTAGATAAGAGTATTAAGCTGCTTGTTGATTAGTTTTTCAAAATTTTTTGACAAGTTAGGCAGGATTGTTGTAGGTCTGTAGTTGTTAACATCTGTGAGATCACCACATTTGTGTACAGGGGTTACTCTCGCTTTTTTTTAGAATATCTGGAAAGGTTTGGAGTTCAAGTGACTTGTTGAAGAGCAATGCAATAGCAGGGGCTAAAGATCTGGAGGCTTTTTTGTAAATTAAAGTTGGTATCTCCTCAAGGGCACTAGACTTGGTTTTAAGGGAAAGGATTATCTCATTGACGTCAGTGGAATTAATAGGCTTTAGGTACAGAGACTGTGGATAGTTACCTGTAAGATAGTCCTTAACATGTTATGTTATGTCCTTGTTATTCTTATAGTTCCCTCAGTCAAAACACATCGATGAAATCAAAAGCCCATTTTTGCTTTGCCATTAGGTTATTAAGAAAAATCAGCTACGGCGTGATAGTTGCAGTGTTACGGGCCTTTGTCCCTCGCTTTAAGATTCCTGGCCCTGCATTTACGATTAGTTTCCTCTGAAATTTATTACTGCATATTATGTTTAGCCCTTGCTGCATATTATGTTATTTACTAGTGGTCTGTTATGTAGTCTACCATTTCGGGCCTAAATTTTTACATGTCAGATTCAGATTCAGATTCAGATGTTTATTCAGGTAAGGTATATACATACAAGTGATGTTACATTAATGGATTGATATATAGATAGAGCTAGTACATACAATGCCTAAAGCCACTATTACGCAATGCGTTTCGGGCAAGAAAAACATTAATATCTAGAACTTAATACTAATTGAGCATAAAGAATAAAAGATGTTGAGAACAAATACAAATAAAGATAAAAAAAAGGGGGAACATGACTGAAAAAGCAGCACAAATACAATAGATTGACAAACAGTGTTGATAAAAAAAAAAAAAAAAAAAAAAAAAAAAAAAATAACAGACATGGGTTGACAATAGAGGAGTGAGGTAGATTACAGGGAATTTATTAGGTAGTGTTTAGTTTTTATCTTAAACTGGTTGAGAGAGGTACAGTCTTTAACATGGTTGGGAAGGTCATTCCACATTCTGGGCCCCTTGATTTGCAGAGCATTTCTAGTTTGATTAAGACGTACTCTAGGAATATCAAAACTGTATTTATTTCTGGTGTGGTGCTCATGGGTTCTGTTACACCCTTCTATGAAGCTTTTAAGATCAGGATTGGCATTATAGTTTAGCGTTTTATATATGTATAATACACATGAGAGAATGTGCAGTGACTTAATATCTAACATATTAAGAGATTTGAGTAGGGGTACCGAGTGATGTCTGGGGCCAGAGTTGGATATTGTTCTAATAGCGGCTTTGTGTTGGGTAATTAGAGGACGTAAGTGATTTTGGGTAGTAGAACCCCAAGCACAAATACCATAGTTGAGATAAGGATAGATAAGGGAGTAATAGAGAGTCACCAGGGCAGGGCGTGGTACATAATATCTGATCTTAGAAAGAATGCCCACAGTTTTTGAATGTCGGCCCTAAATGTAAAGGCCTAAATGTAATGTAAATGTAAATGTAATGTGAGCTGCTAACGTCCCAGTTCCATGGTTGATTCCCGGCAGCCGATCGATGTACCGGCCGGTGGCGCTGCTGTTCCAGCCGCTGCTTTCCCTGCTGCTGATGTTCAAGCTGCTGATGCCACGGCTCATGAAGCCCAGCTGAAGCGTTCCATCTGACGTTGTGCATATCAATTTATCACTCTTTTCAGCCTTAGTGTAATTTATGGTATTCCCAGCTTCATGACTAGTTCCCGTTATTCTCTACTGACAGTTATATTCCAATCTTTAGCCTAAATTGTCTTGCAGCTGGACTTCTACTTGCCACCGAAGTCTTCCCTAGTGGCCAGTTGCCGCTATTTCCTATCTCCATCAGATGTTGATGCTCCAGCCGCTGATGTCCAGCTGCAGGTGTCCCAGCGGCGATGCTCCAGCCGCTGATGTTCCGGGGCACGAGTTTGCAGTTCAACATTCGGCAACGGTCGTTAAGTTAATCCATTATTTGCCCAATTTTGACTATTGCTGCTTGCGTTATACACGCTAAGTTCATGTGGGTTTTGTGAGGGCGTAGCAGAGCTCCTTGGGACCCCGCCTAGGGCAGGCAGGCCCCTGAGTGCCGAGACCAGATGGGCGACACCACCACTGTGGCGCCGCCCGCTCCCGGGCGTAGAGGAGCCCGCACGCAAGGGACGAAGGGGGGGGGGGGGGGCAGGGACCACGCCTAGGGCAAGCACGCCACTGAGCCTGGCCACATGGGCAACACCACCAGAGCGGCGCCGCCCGCCCTCATACGGAAGGGGGAGCCACATGTACATGGCATGACACGCACGCCCGAGCACGGGACTGAGGGCGGGGAGGGACCCCGCCGTGCAGCCCGCACGGCGGGGTCCTTAGAAAGGGCAAATAAACCTGGGTAGCTAGCTACTGCGTTGGAACACGCGCGACCGGGGACAGGCGTTGGGCACACGCCGGGCACTGGGGACATTCCTAACTAAAACAGGGCGCCGCACACGCGGGCGTGGAGGGGAAACACGAGCAGGACTGTACCTTAGGATAATGGAGATGGGCCGGCTGCTTTGGAACGTCTATGGCTAACACTGAAAACTTCACTCAATCTGTAGCCCCGTGTGGGCCGCCCTTGCAGGCGACAGGGGGTGGCGTGGAAGGCTATGTCAAAGGCGCGTAGTCGTCTGAGGTACTGGCGTCGTAGTCCACGTGTAATGGATGGCGGCGGAGCGTTTTGTAGTGTATCTGGCAAGGCGGAGGCGAGCCCTGTGAGTTTTGTGAGTTTTCATATGTCCAAGCTGCCTGAACCTCTTTCCACACTCTGGACACTCGTGAGGTTTGACACCTGAATGCAGTAACATATGGACTTTCATACTTCGAAGATGCCTGAATCTTTTCCCACATTCTCGACACTCATGAGGTCGATGCTCCATATGAATTAACATGTGTGTTATTATAGTTTCACGTTCTTTAAGTCTCCTGCCACACTCTGCACACTCAAAACGGCGTTCATCTGAATGCCTTAACATGTGTCTCTTCATATGGTCAAGACAACTGAATCTCTTACCACACTCTGGACACTCGTGAGGTTTATCATCTGAATGCACTAAAATGTGAGTCTTCATATTTTTGCGTTTTCTTCCCACCGCAGAAAATGTACATGTATATATAACATTAATAATTTTGTAACTAGCGTCAAAAATTTTTATTTGCTTAGCTAAACGAACTAGAGGGTTCAGTTCCTGAACCGATTATGTACCTCTGTATTCCTTTACACCACCGCCCACGGGATGGGTATCGGGTGCAAAATAAAGAAAGAAATTGAATTGCCCGAAACGCTATGCGTACTACTGGCTTTAGGTATTATATGTACTACCTCTATCTTTAAATCTAACATAATGTTTGTACTGTAACGCTGCAACTATGTATATACTGTAACCATGAAAATTTCACTCAGTCAGGAGCCCCGTGTGGGCCACCCTTGTAGGCGACAGGGGGTGGCGTGGAAGGCTATGTCGAAGACGTGTAGTCGTCTGAGGTACTGGCGTCGTAGTCCACGTGTAACGGATGGCGGCGGAGCGTTTTGTAGTGTATCTAGCGAGGAGGAGGCGAGCAAGATTGATTGATTGATGAAGATTAAGCCACCCAAAAGGTGGCACGGGCATGAATAGCCCGTAAGTGGTGGCCCTTTTGAGCCATTACCAGTATCAAGAGCTACTACTGGAGATCTGTGGAGGTGCGAATGTACCCTGCATGACGGGAGATGTCTCCTTTGTGAATGTGTTAAGATGAAGCCACCCAAAAGGTGGCACGGGCATGAATAGCTCGTAAGTGGTGGTCCTTTTGAGCCATCACCAGTATCAATAGATGATACTGGAGATCTGTGGAGGTGCAACTGCACCCTGCGTGACGGAAGATGTCTTCCGTGATTTAAACAGATTGAATTGATTGATGAAGATTAAGCCACCCAAGAGGTGGCACGGGCATGAATAGCCTGTAAGTGGTGGCCCTTTTGAGCCATTACCAGTATCAAGAGCTGATACTGCTTAAGAGATCTGTGGAGGCGCGACTGCTCCCTGCGTGACGGGAGACGTCTCCCGGACCAAGTGGTGACCAGATGGTGAGGCGCCAAGACCGCGGGCGCGCTTTTAAGTACCCCGCTCGATGCGCGTGCGCGCGCGCGCGCTACTTAGTCGGTTAGTCTCCAAATCATGGTAATACACTTTCTTCCTCACAGAACTTCACCGCTTTTGTTGTGAAAGCAGTGACTATTTTGTCCTGCACACCGCCCCCCATCCAGTGGGCAGCGATGGATAGGTTACAATCACTCAGTTACTACCTACAATTAGCAAACTGGGGATATTTGGCTAAAATTTCTAGTAGCAGATAATTTTGAATGGAATATTTACACATCGCTGGAACATTGGTTATAGAATTGTCTCTAAATTCACGTATCTTTTCGCACTCCATCACATAGTGACGGAGGGTGTGCGAATAATTTTGTTGACACAGTTTACATTTGGTTAGATCTACATCAGCAGATAATGAGAATGCTGGGAACCATCAGACAGTTGCATCTTGCGAACAGCTCCTCCCTGCCTGGGTGGGCGCCGATTTAGTATCTTTGTTTTCTCTACTGAGATAATTAAACCTAGGTCGTGACATGAGTCTAATACAGAGTTAAGAGTGTTTTGCGTGTTAGCATACCCAGTGGTGTGTATCATTATATCATCAGCATAGCAAATGATGTGGACGTTGGGTTTGCTCGGTATAGAGTTTAACAGCGTGTTTATTAAGATATTAAATAAGGTAGGACTGAGGACACCACCCTGCGGGGTACCTAGTTCAAAGTCTCTTGGTACACTCCTATGCCCCTGGAAAAATACAGATGACTTCCTGTTGGATAAGTAACCCCTGATCCAACAAAGAAGCCGACCACCAATATTCATTCTTGCAAGCTCACTCAAGATAACATATGTCTATTTGCAATATCAAAGGCAGACTTAAGATCTAGGAAGGTGGTATATGACTTTTCAGTGTGCAGGGTAAGAAAGGTGGTGATGCAATGATGCACTCCTTCCATGCATGAAGCCATATATATGGGGGGATAGCATGGTTCTTATTGTATGGAGGAGACAGTTTAGGACCATTCTCTCGAATGTTTTGCAAATGCAGCTAGTAAGGGAAATTGGGCGGAAAGCATTCTCTTGATTTGGCTTGGGAATTGGAATGATTATACTGTTGGTCCAAGAGATAGGAAGTTCCCCGGTAACATAGCTCATATTATACAGCTCAAGCAGGGCATTCCCTGTTACTAAAGGGAGCAGGCGCAATACCTAATATATAGAGCAGAAGCTATACCTAATAAATTCCTTGTAACCTACCTTACCCCTCTAATGTCATCCAATGTCTGTTTTTTTTAAAGAGCGCTGTTTGTCGACAGAATTGTATTTGTGCTGCTTTTTCAGTTATGTTTTCATTCCATGTTTTCATTTTACTCTTTATGCTCAATTAGTATTAAGCTTTAGTCATTTAAGTTTTTTATGCCCGAAACGCTTTGCGTAATAGTGGCTTTAGGCATTGTATGTACTAGCCCTAACTATAAATCCATCACTCTTTGTAAAATCTCTTTTATGTATGTACCTTACCTAAATAAACATTTTTATTTTTTTATTTTTTTGATACCATCTTCACCGGGGGATGTGGCTTTGCCTTTGTTTAGGGCCGCGAGTAATTAAAATTCAGTAAATGGCACGTTGCATTCATCTTCCTTGTGGAGCATGAAGTCAATGAGCCTTTCTCGATCTCCGTAACCAGCATTTAATCTGAACTGTATGTCTGGGGGAAGATTATTGAAGCTAGAGGTGGTTGCCCAAGCATCGACTAACTTGTTTGCTCTGTGTAGAGGTTGAGGGTGTGCTACTTGGCCGATCTTATCGCCTTTAATTCTTTTAATATCCTTCCATGCCTGGCTGAGGGGGGTGTGAGAGTTGAGACTGTTAACAAAAGTTTCCCAGATATCTTGCCTGAGCTCTGTCATGCGCTCCCTAGCCTTGGCTAGGGCTTTCTGAAAGAGCTTGAGCATTGCTGGCGTACGTGTTTCCCTATATGCAAGCCCAACTCGTTTGGCAGTGCGTTTCAAAGTACGCAGTTTGGGGTCATTGTAATAGGCATGGCGTTTATTACCTTTCATATCGTTCCGACTATTGGGTGGTGCAGGGGGCCGACCTAAGGGGTCAGCAAACATCTGAATGCTCTGTACTAGATCGTCGTTAAATGTCTGGACTGTGGAGGGATCATAAGTGCTGTACCACTCTGACACATGAGCAACAGTCTTCACGTCGAGCAGGAGGAACACTGAGCCGTTTGCCTTTGAAAGTTCCACCGGGCAGGATGGTATTTCCTATACATAGAGTAGTCAATCTAGGGTGATGATCTGACAACAAATCTGTTACAATAGATGATGTGCACCAGACGTGAGAGACGTTGAAACCAACACAGAGGTCTAGAATGCCTCCACAAATATGCGTGGGTTCAAGGTCACCCACAATCTGCACATCTTGGTGACTATTTAGTACCGACAGCAGTTGATTCCCGTTACCGTTACTGAAGCGAGAGCCACCAATGTTCTTGTGTCTAGCATTGTAGTCACCAAGAATGATGGTTGGCTCTGCTTGAGCGCAGGCTGGAAGATCAATATAATTTAACTTTCCTGCTGGAGCAAATAGATTAAATACATTGAGAACAGAGTTGCCCACATAGATCCTCACTCCATAATACTGTTGACCGACAGTTTGTTTTTCTGGCAGAAGTTGATGGGGTAGGGATTGTTTGATGGGGTATGCAAGAGTTACTGGATCTGAGGTTGTAAGAAACAAATGAGGGCAATTTCGGGGGTGAGGATCTTGCGGGAACTCTGCACTCCTGGAGACATACAATATCGATGTGCTCAGTTGTTACTTTGTGATGTAAATCTGAGAACCTTTTTTTGAGGGACGCAATGTTCCAGCTAAGGACGGATAACTTAGTTAATTGTACATTTAAAGTCTGCATTATATATTGATGTTATTAGTTCACTTAATATATATTATCTATATACATATTATCTATTGCACTACGATATAAGTCCAGGAACATTTCTTAGTTTATTACCAATGTCACACATTTTCCTCCAATGGTCTAGTACAATTTTTCGGTCATTTCCAGCGATAGAGTCGTTTTGAACATACTTTAGCACAACTTTGGCAGTTAACCTGCGTGGAACACTTCATGCACAGTATGGGCTCCTCAACGTATTTTGCAACGTTCCTATAGCCTAGCTCAAGGTAACAAGGTAGCCTAGTCCTTGCACAAAAATTTTCTCCGGCGCCTCACCCTTTACCAAGGCAACAACCTGGCTTTGTTTGTCACCACGAACACTGTTCCTCTTTGCCCAGACAACATTATCATTGTTAAGAAGAAGACAGTCAAGATCCAAATAAGTTGGAAACTTAAAAACTATGATCTTTGTGTGCAACATACCTTCTTCTGGAGGAACCATCACTACATTTTCAAAACCAACCGTCGTGAGGCGTTCCACGGCCTGTTCAGTCCCAACTGTTATGTAGGGCCGGTGAAGGCCCTCCTTGAAGAGTGGTTCGTATTCCAAACATTTTTTAGCTAGACGTACCGTCCACTCTAGCTTTAGGTGGAAATTCAATTGGCATATGTTGTAGGGAACAACAGCCTCTTCCTTCTATTAAATTGCTTGTCTTGAGTCTTGCTGAGTAGGGTCTCATTCTTTGGTCTCTGTAATTTCATCGTCACTCTCACTGTCTCGCTGTCTGTTATTATTTCTCCGTTTCTTTCTGTTCATTGCTGCTTCAAACTTGTCTGTTATCATCTTGTCTGTCCTCCTCACTACCACTTAGGCATACGTACCGCCTCAGCCATTTCTTCGACGCTGTCATTCGACACTGCATTTGTGCGCCCCTTGAGCCAGGGACTTTAAGTAGAGGGGGGTAGAAATAGCCTAAGCTACTCTATCCCTTTGAGATGTATTTATTGCTTATCTCAATAAACATACTTGAACTTGAATCTGCGTGGAAGGACTCCACTACACAAGATTTCAAGATCACTAGAAGTTTCCCCTGATGGGCAAGCAAACACATGTTTGGAGGGTTCAGGGGTGGAAGGGGGAGTTTGGCAGTCATTGCTTACAAGTCCCCTCATACACGTGAGCATCATCGAAATATCGCTGGTGGATTTTTTCTCAAAAGATGGTAAGGAACAAGTTATTTCAGAACTTTTTTCCCCCCCTTCTCACCCTCCCCGCAACGCTATGCGTACTAGTGGCTTTAGGTATTGTATGTACTATCTCTGTCTTTAAATCCCACATTATGTATGTAACTCAATGTATGTACCTTTACCTGAATAAAAAATCTAAATTCTAAAGAACTCTAATTCAGGTGTGGTTTAGTGAAGTAACCGACCTGACGGGAGTTTGTAAACAGAAGTCGTCAGCAGTTTGGTAAGAGAAATGGTAAGATATGTTTTTGTAAAATAAGAGCATAGTAGGTTAATAAGAGATAAAAACAAGTAGTAGTTAGTTTAATTCATAGATTATGCATCCTATACCCATGTTGTGAGCGGTAGTGGAAAGGGTTACAGACATAATGGGCTCAGGGACTGAACCCCACAATTCATTTAACTAAGCAAGTTACAATCTTTATGAGCTAGTTACAAAATTCAATGCACATCGTCACATCAACAATGGGCTCGAGACAGATCACAAGTACAGTTTCTAAATTAAGCAACTGACATGTGGAGAGCTAGTGTCACAATTGATATGTTTGTCCTGAATTTTTTTTGGCCGAAATGCGGTGCGTATTAGTGGCTTTAGGCATAGTATATACTGTACTAGCTTTATCTAGAAATCCAACATTCTGTTAATAACTCGATTTTCTATGTATGTACTTTTACCTGAATAAACTTATTTATTTATTTTATTTTATATATATATACAAGAAGGTACATTGGGTTTGTGAGGATACATAGCATGGTGTTTACAATCTTGTAAAGCCACTAGTACGTGCAGCGTTTTGGGCAGGTCCTTAATCTAACAGATAATTTTAAGTAGGTGAATTCTAGCAAAATTTATAAAATGATAACAGGTACCTTGCAAGAAAAAAAAATGAGATGAGAGTGATTAGTAGGTATATTAAAGCACATCGGTAGCTCTGGTTGATTGCATTGACAGCTTGATTGGTAATTTAACAAAGATTAATAGGCACAATACAGCATATTGATAGCACATACAAGAAGACAGCAATGATCACAATGGTAAAGTTGTTTGGATTAGGTACATAAAGATTGGGAGATTGGGTAGCACTAAATCAAAATCAAAATCAAATCAAAATCAAAATGTTTATTTAGGTAAGGTACATACATAAAAGAGATTTTACAAAGAGTGATGGATTAATAGTTAGGGCTAGTACATACAATGCCTAAAGCCACTATTACGCAAAGCGTTTCGGGCATAAAAAAACTTAAATGACTAAAGCTTAATACTAATTGAGCATAAAGAGTAAAATGAAAACATGGAATGAAAACATAGCTGAAAAAGCAGCACAAATACAATTATGTCGACAAACAGCGCTCTTAAAAAAAAACAGACATTGAATGACATTAGAGGGGTAAGGTAGGTTACAGGGAATTTATTAGGTATAGCTTCGTTTTTATCTTAAACTGGTTGAGAGAGGTACAGTCTTTAACATGGTTGGGAAGGTCATTCCACAATCTGGGTCCCTTGATTTGTAGAGCATTTCTAGTTTGATTAAGTCGTACTCTAGGAATATCAAAACTGTATTTATTTCTGGTGTGGTGCTCATGGGTTCTGTTACAACCTACTATGAAGCTTTTGAGGTCAGGATTGGCATTACAGTTTAGCATTTTATATATGTATAATACACATGAGAGAATGTGCAGTGACTTAATGTCTAACATATTCAGAGATTTGAGTAGGGGTACCGAGTGATGTCTGGGGCCAGAGTTAGATATTGTCCTAATAGCAGCTTTGTGTTGAGTAATTAGAGGACGTAAATGATTTTGGGTAGTAGAACCCCAAGCACAAATACCATAGTTGAGATATGGATAGACGAGGGAGTAATAGAGAGTCACCAGGGCAGGGCGGGGTACATAATATCTGATCTTAGAAAGAATGCCAACAGTTTTTGAAACTTTTTTTGATATATTTAGAATGTGGCCCTGGAAATTCAGTTTGTGGTCAATGAGAATGCCAAGGAATTTGCCATCTAATTTGTTACAAATTTGGGTATTGTTTATTTTGAGATTTATTTGATTAGAGGATTTATTGCCAAACAGAATATAGAAAGTTTTGTCAATGTTAAGGGTGAGTTTGTTGGCAGTTAGCCAAAGATGGACTTTATTTAGCTCAGTATTTACTGTGGCATTTAGAGCAAGGGGGTCAGGACTGGAGTAAATGAAGGTTGTGTCGTCAGCAAATAGAATTGGTTTTAGGTGTTGGGAGGCATTTGGAAGGTCATTAATGTAGATGAGAAAGAGGAGAGGGCCAAGTATGCTGCCCTGAGGAACACCAATGTTGATGGGTAGGGTGGGAGAAATTGAATTATTCACAGAAACATACTGGAGCCTGTCAGTAAGGTAGGATTTGAGGTATTGCAGGGAGTGTCCTCTGACTCCATAATGATGTAGTTTAAGAAGAAGGTTTTGGTGGTTGACAGTGTCAAAAGCTTTACGCAGGTCCACAAATAACCCAACAGGGAACTCATTTTTATCAAGAGCTGTATGAATCGAGTTACGCATACTAATAAGTGCATCGTTAGTGCTTTTTTTGGGTCTGAAGCCATATTGGCAAGGGCTAAGTATATTGTGTTTGGCTAGATAAGAGTAAAGCTGCTTATAGATTAGTTTTTCAAAAATTTTTGACAAGTTTGGGAGGATTGATATAGGTCTGTAGTTGTTAACATCTGTGGGATCACTACATTTGTGGACAGGCGTCACTCTCGCTTTTTTTAGAACATCTGGAAAGGTTTGGAGTTCAAGTGACTTGTTGAAGAGCAAAGCAATAGCAGGGGCTAAAGATCTGGAGGCTTTTTTGTAAATTAAAGTTGGTATCTCCTCAAGGGCACTAGACTTGGTTTTAAGGGAAAGGATTATCTCATTGACGTCAGTGGAATTAATAGGCTTTAGGTACAGAGACTGTGGATAGTTACCTGTGAGATAGTCCTTAACGTCAGTACTGGAAGATGGAATATCATTTGCAAGGGATGACCCAATGGAAGAGAAGAACCTATTGAACTCAATAGCAGAATCTGAGGCTGAAAGCTGACCATCGTTATTGGAAAGGAGTGTTGGTTTGTTATTTAAAGTCTTCTTTGATCCCAATATTTGTGAAATTGTGCTCCAAGTTTTTTTAATGTTGCTCTTTATTTGGGTAAATTTATCTTCGTAGTATCTAGTTTTGGCTCGTCTAATTATCTTAGATAGCAATAATGAGTAATTCTTTGAGAATTCTTTGGAGACAATTCCTAACCTATACTTCTTCTCAAGGTCATGTTTTTTATTAATGGATTTAAGTATTCCCTTTGTAAGCCAGGGATTGTTAAGCCTTTCGGTTGTGATTTGTTTTGTAAGCATAGGACAGTGGGTGTTATAAAGGCTAAGAGTTTTTTGAAGAAAAGATTGCACTGCTAGGTTGATGTCCCCTATGTTACCTAACTCGGACTCCCAGTTGACATTATCAGCAGCAGTTATAAAATTGTCTATAGCAGTTTCATTGTGCAGCCTAAAACTTAACTCCCTTGACTCTAGTGGTGGTTTGCTAATGTTAGTTAAGAGAAATGTGGGGTAATGGTCTGTAAGGGGTAAGGGACTAGATACGGTGCAGTTTTACAGCACAAGGTAGGAAACTATGAAGATGAAATTAGGTACTTTTTGGTTTTATTTTTGAATGAGGCAAAAGTTGGACAGCTTTTCAATTCATTAGGGAGTGAGTTCCATAGACTAGGTCACTTTATTTGCATAGAGTGTTTACACAGATTAAGTTTGACTCTGGGGATATCAAAGAGATATTTATTTTTGGTGTGGTGATAATGGGTTCTATTACATCTGTTCAGGGAGAGTTTCAGAGTAGGGTTTGCATTTAAGACCAGGGTTTTGTAAATGTAGTTGACACGAGAGAATGTGTGGCATGAGTTTATGTTTAGCATGTTTAGGGATTTAAACAAGGGGGTTGAGTGTTGTCTGAAAGCAGAGTTTGTTATTATTCTGACAGTAGATTTTTGCTGGGTGATGATGGACTTGAAGTGGTTTGCAGTGTTTGATCCCCCATGCACAGATGCCATAATTAAGATAGGGATAGATTTGTGCATAATATAGTGAGAGGAGAGCAGAGTTAGGAACATAATAAGAGTGGGAGAGGTTATATCATTGATGGCTACACATTGGTATCTATCACTAAGATAGGATCGGATAAAGTCCAGGGCATGGCCTCGGATTCCATAATGATGGAGTTTAAGTAAGAGGTAGTTGTGATTAACAGCATCAAAGGCCCTTCTCAGTTCAATGAAGAGTCCAATCGGAAACTCATTTTGGTCAAGGGCTGAGTAGATTATATCAAGGAGACTAATAATTGCATTGTTGGTACTCTTTTAGGAGCAGAAGCCAAACTGACAGTGGCTGAATATGTTGAATTTTATGAGGTAGGAGTTGAGCTGTTTGTAGATAATTTTTTCAAATATTTTTGATAGTTTGATATTGGTCTATAATTGTTTATGTCTGCCGGATTGCCTTCTTTATGAACTGACATTACTCTTGCTTTTTTAAGGATATTAGGGAAGGTATGACACTAGAGATTTGTTGAACAGCAGAGCTATGGGTGGCACAAGGACATGGGAGGCTCTCTTGTACACAATTGATGGGATTTCACTGATGTTCCCAGCTTTGGTTTTTAGTGAGTGTATGATGGACACAACATCTGTCGGGCTGACTGGTGAAAGGAGAAGATAGTTTGGATAGCTGCCTGAGAGATATGTGTTATTTATTTTTTATTTATTTATTTATATACAAATAGGTACATTGGGTTTGTAAGAATACATAGCATTGTACTGTATTTACAATCTTGTAAAGCCACTAGTACGCGCAGCATTTCGGGCAGGTCCTTAATCTAACAGATAATTTTAAGTAGGTAAACTCTATCAGAATTAATAAAATGATAACAAATACATTGCAAGAAAAAAAAAATGAGATGAGAGAGATTAGTAAGTATATTAAAGCACATTGGTATATTAAAGCTCTGATTGATTACATTGGCAGCTTGATTGGTAATTTAAACAAGATTAATAGACACCATACAGTAGATTGACAGCACATATAAGAAGACAGCAATGATCACAATGATAAAGATGTTCAGATTGGGTACATAAAGATTGGGAGATTGGGTAGCAATAGATATAGTGCAATTTTAAAGCAAAAGGTAAAAAACTATAAAGATGAAGATGTTAATATGTGTCTGAGTTTGTGGGATTTTTCTGGCAAGGTTAGCACCAACCGATGAAAAGAAGTCATTAAATTCATTTGCCATTTCTAAATCAGTTGCAGGTGTATAGCCGTTCTTTGAGAGTTTTATCTGGTTGTGTAAATGTTGTTTAGTTCCTAGGATATTAGAGATGGTTTTTCATATGCTTTTTATGTTCCCTTTTGCTTCTATGTATCTATTCTCATAATATGAAAGTTTTGTTTTTCTTATGATACTGGGAAGCATTGATGAGTATCTTTTAACTACTTCCTTTATAACTAGGCCAATTCTAAGTTTCTTTTCATATTCATGTTTCTTGTTGATGGATTTGAATATACCACTTGTGAGCCTCGGATTGTTTATTCTTTTGTCAGTTACTTGCTTGGTAAGGAGCGGACAATGAGTGTTGTAGAGGCTTGGAGTTTTAGAGAGGAAGAGGTTAGCTAATGAATTTATATCCTGTGTATTACTAAATTTAGATTCCCAGTTAATATTGGGAAGTGCATTTGTGAGGTTGCGTATAGCTGCTTCACTGTGTAGCCTGAATGTGAGTTTCTTGCTTTCTGGGGGTGTTATGTCCATGTTTGCTATGAGGAAGGTAGGATAGTGGTCAGTTGTTCAGTCATATATTATACCAGATGCAAGGGGAGCTGTTATGTTAGTCCATAAGTGATCCAAGATAGTGGCAGATGTTTGAGTGACTCGGGTGGGCTTCGTGATTGTGGGGATTAGCATACAGGAGTTCATGCTGTCAAGGAAATAGTCAACATGACGACTATTTTGTTGACCCAGGTCAATATTGAAGTCTCCATCTAGAATTATGTGATTTTTGTTGAGATTGTTGTTTATGATAAGATTCCTTAGGTTATCTGAGAATTATTATTATTATCCTGCACACTGCCCCCCTTTTCAGTGGGCAGCGGTGGAAAGGTTACAATCACCAACATGCACTACCCACAGTTAGCAAATTGGGGATATCTGGATATAATTTCTGGTAGTATATAATTTTGAATGACATAATTGCATATTTCCGGAATATTTGTTATACAGTTAGTCTCTGAATTCACTTATCATTTCACACTCCATCTCATAGTGACAGATGGTGTGCGAATAATTTTGTTGACACAGTTTACATTTGGTCAGGTCTACATCAGCAGATAATGAAAATTTCCAGAGATACTTAGAGCTGAGTCTAAGCCCTGCAGTAGTAACATCTAGAAGTCTGCTGATTTTATTGGATGATCCATAGATGTGTGGCTTTTCTTGCATGATGGTATGATGATAGATGGAACTACTAGTATAGATTTTATACTATCATGCCAGAAGAGCCACACATCAATATGTAGCCATCAACGATATAACCTCTCTTACTTTACCACTAACCGTAGGGGTGCCACAGGGCAGCATCCTAGGACCCCTCCTGTTTCTTATATACATCAATGATCTCTCTAATGTGTCTTACATGCTTAAACCTATATTGTTTGCTGATGATACTATCATCTACTCTGACCCCAACCTACTCATGTTAAATAATGTTATAAACAATGAATTAAAAAAAGTCCACTTGTGGATGTCAACCAAAACAAACTCACACTAAACATAGAAAATACCTACTATATCTTATTTGGAAACAAATCAATAAATGCAATTCAGCTTCAGATAGATAATGTAAAATTAGCAATTAAAATCATGGAAAGTTCCTTGGCCCGTACTTAGACAAGAGACTCAAATTCAGCACCCATATACAACACATAACTAAAAAGGTTTCTAAAACAGTTGGTATACTCTCTAAGATCAGATATTATATACCCTACTCTGCTCTCCCTCTCACTCTATTATGCACTCATCTATCCCTATCTTACTTATGGTATCTGTGCTTGGTGTTCAACCTCTGCAAACTACCTCAAGCCCATCATCATCCAGCAAAAATCTGCTATCAGGACAATAACTAACTCTGCCTTCAGACAACACACAGCTGCCTTGTTTAAATCCCTAAACATGCTAAACATAAATTCACTCCATACATTCTCTTGTGTAAATTACGTTTATAAAGCCCTTTTTCTAAGTGCAAACCCTGTTCTGAAACTCTTCCCGGACAGATGTAATAGAACACATGCCCACCACACCAGACATAAATATCTCTCTGATATCCCCAGAGTCAAATTTAATCTATGTAAACACTCTATGCAAATAAAGGGACCTAGTCTATGGAACTCACTCCCTAATGATTTGAAAAGCTGTCCAACTTTTGCCTTATTCAAAAATAAAACCAAAAAGTACCTAATTTCATCTTCATAGTTTTCTACCATGGGCTTTATCTTCACACTGTATCTAGCGCTACTCAATCCCCCAATATTTGTACCTAAGCCATATTACTTTACCATTGTAATCTTAGATATCATTTGGTATCATGGTTGTTGTATTGAGTGCATTTTCTACTGCATTATTCCTTGAAACTTTTCCTCGAAATGATCCTCATATTGTGCTTTAGTGAACCAATGTATAACCCTGAAATGCTATCCTCATGTACCTAGTAATCCTTGTTTCTTTATTGTGTATTGTTATTATTGTGTATTATTCTGATCTACTTTTGTGTCAAAATTTCTTCAAATTACCTGTAATTTTTTTTTTTTATTTTACTGTAATTTTTCTACTTAAATTATCTGTACCTGTAAAGAAAAGCTGTACAATACCTGCTAACATTTGTATGTAGTGATCATATCGCCTCTTTTTTTTCTTCTATCTTCTAGTTTTTGCATATTTAATGCCTCTAACCTCTCCTCATAGCTCTTGTCCTTCAGTTCTGGGAGCCACTTAGTGGCATGTCATTGCACCTTTTCCAATTTGTTGATGTGCGTCTTAAGATATGGGCACCATACAACCGCTGCATATTCCAGCTTTGGTCTAACAAAAGTCATGAACAATTTCTTTGGTATTTCTCCATCCATGTATTTAAAAGCAATTCTGAAGTTAGAAAATGTAGCGTAGGCTCCTTGCACAATGTTCTTAATGTGGTCCTCAGGTGACAATTTTCTATCTAGAACCACCCCTAGATCCCTTTCTTTGTCAGAATTCTTTAAAGATTTCTCACATAATTTATAGGGTGTGTTGGGTCTATGTTCTCCAGTTCCACATTCCATAACATGACATTTATTCACATTAAATTCCATTTGCCAAGTGTTGCTCCATATACTTATTTTGTCCAGGTCTTCTTGAAGGGCATGACAATCCTTTAGGTTTCTTATCTTCCCTATTATCTTAGCATCATGAGCAAACATGTGCATATAATTCTGTATTCCAACTGGTAGATTGTTTATGTAGACAATGAACATCACCGGTGCAAGAACTGAACCCTGTGGTACTCCACTTGTGACATTTCTCCAGTCCGATACATTGCCTCTGATTGCAGCCCTCATTTTTCTGTCAGTCAGGAAATTTTTCAGCCATGTTAGAAGCTTACCTGTTACCCCTCCAATATTTTCCAGTTTCCAGAACAACTTCTTATGTGGAACTCTGTCGAAAGCCTTTTTTTAGGTCCAGATAGATGCCGTCAACCCAACCATTTTTTATTTATTTATTTATTTATTTATATATATACAAGAAGGTACATTGGGTTTGTGAGAATACATTGGATAGTACAGTACAGTGGTACCTCGCATAACGTATTTAATCCGTTCCATGTTCGTCATGTGAAACGGACGTCATACAAAACAAGTGTCCCCCATGTAACCAGTGTGATGCACTGTGTTTATTGTGAAATTCCCCCAGTGTGCATGACATCAAATGTTCCTCAAAATATAATTTTTCTTTGCAAAATGATAAATTACCGTCCCTGAACATGTCTATGTAAAAATAATTACCACATTCCACTTACTTTGGCTGTGAGGGCATGGACAAGGTGCGCTGTGACGTCATCAGGGCCTGGTCGCCCGTGTGTGAAGCTCCCAGACACGGTCGCACAGGCCATTCACGCACCGCGTGTTGCCACAAATATATTTTCAAATATTTTTTCTATGCATTTCCAATGCGGTTTTATTTGTTTCTTTTATCGTATATGATGCATATTTGTGACCTTTACAATATGTATACAGTAGAATGTTCATAATTTTCCATGAAACTGTGATACATGTGTCAGTAATGTGTCCACAATAAATGTTTGTCACAATATTACGTGATAAAAATTCACTAAAATTACAATATGTACAGTTTCACATACTATTTACACAGTAACACACTGTATTACACACTCAGTACTTTGGAGGTGCGTAATAGTCAACGAAGTAGTCCATGGTACACAGCGCGACTTTGCTCTCCTTGCACCAGCTACAGATAGATTTTCGTTTCCTGTTTCATCATTCTGTGTGCTTGCAAATAACGCACTTGCGTGCACCCTTGGCTTTAGTACTTGTAGGTGGTATGTAGCCAAGCTTGTAAAGCATAAGGTAGTATTGAAACGATTATAGGAAAAGCTCAATTTGTAAGGTCCCACACAGGAAGAGATTCAGCTAGCCTCAAAGAGTGTCCGTCAGTCAGGAAGAGATTCAGCTAGCCTCAAAGAGTGTCCATCAGTCAGGAAGAGATTCAGGTATTCTTGAAAATATCAATGAACAACACCACCAAGGAAGCCGCTAACACTGTTCATCTATGCTACTTGTATCAGATGCATCATCGCTAAACGCAGAAAACGATTCATCTATGTATCATCTATATAAATTCGAGATGGCAAGGGTGAGGCTCAGAGCTACAACTGGATACGCTCGCTGTATCATCCTTATAGGGGCTGTATTACTGGCATCCGACCGTTGTGTTAAGCCCTTATTGCGTCTAGCTTCACCAATGTTATGACCCTTAGGGGGCCTCGTAGCCTGGTGGATAGCGCGCAGGACTCGTAATTCTGTGGAGCGGGTTCGATTCCCGCACGAGGCAGAAACAAATGGGCAAAGTTTCTTTCACCCTGAATGCCCCTGTTACCTAGCAGTAAATAGGTACCTGGGAGTTAGTCAGCTGTCATGGGATGCTTCCTGGGGGTGGAGGCCTGGTCGAGGACCGGGCCGCGGGGACACTAAAGCCCCGAAATCATCTCAAGATAACCTTATGTTCTTCAAACAATAGGGGTCTGAATTGCACCGACTGAGCGCAGTCTTTCAACACCGTGTGGGACAGGTGTTTGAGAGCCAGAGGCACGTGTGCTACAAATGGTTGCTCACGCACTACTAACCCAGCCAGCAGCCCTTGTCTTTCATATGCGTTATAGCAAAAGGTTCGTTCAGTGTTTGTTGGGTAGGCTGCTCCATTACGACAATCTTTCTTTGTTTCAAATGTGTTCCATCTGTTTTGTATTTGTCACTTACGTCTCAATAATGGAGCAGCCTACCCGATAAACACTAAACGAACCTTTATGGCATTTGTCCATTTTTCAAATTGTTTCAACAGTTCTTTTTATTTTTCGTTTTTTTTATTTAAGAAACATGGAGGAGCCGACCTGTAGACCACCGAACGAACCTTTTTGACATTTGTACTGGCTTTCAAAATTACAATACAATACAATTTTATTTAGGTAAGGTACATACATACAATAAATTTCTACAAGGATTGGTTGACTTATAGGTAGAGCTAGTACATACAATGCCTAAAGCCACTATTACGCAAAGCGTTTCGGGCATGATAAACTTAAATGACAAGCTTAATACTAATTGAGCATAATGAGTAGAATGAAAACAAGAAATGAAAACATAGATGAAAAAGCAGCACAAATACATTTATGTCGACAAACAGCGCTCTTTAAAGAAAAAAACAGACATTGGTTGACAATAGAAGGGTAAGGTAGGTTACAGGGAATTTATTAGGTATAGCTTCGCTTTTAACTTAAACTGGTTGAGAGAGGTACAGTCTTTAACATGGTTGGGAAGGTCATTCCACATTCTGGGCCCCTTGATTTGTAGAGCATTTCTAGTTTGATTAAGTCGTACTCTAGGAATATCAAAACTGTATTTATTTCTGGTGTGATGCTCATGGGTTCTGATACAACCTTCTATGAAGCTTTTGAGATCAGGATTGGCATTATAGTTTAGCGTTTTATATATGTATAATACACATGAGAGAATGTGCAGTGACTTAATGTCTAACATATTCAGAGATTTAAGTAGGGGTACCGAGTGATGTCTGGGGCCAGAATTGGATATTGTCCTAATAGCAGCTTTGTGTTGAGTAATTAGAGGACGTAAGTGATTTTGGGTAGTAGAGCCCCAAGCACAAATACCATAGTTGAGATATGGATAGATAAGGGAGTAATAGAGAGTCACCAGGGCAGGGCGTGGTACATAATATCTGATCTTAGAATTCTTAATTTTATTTATTATTTACGTTTTTTGTATGTAAGAAACATGGAGCAGCCTACCTGCCGACCACCGAACAAACCTTTTGCTATAAGACAAATGAAAAATAAATATTGAACACATTTGAAGAAAGGAAAATGTCATAATGGTTTATTCACTGTATGTAAGGCAGGCTTCTCCATTATTGAGACGTAAATGACAAATACAAAACAAATGGAACACATTTGAAACAAAGAAAGATTGTTATAATGGAGCAGCCTACCTGCCGAACACTGAACGAACCTTTTTGACATTTGTTGTATATCAGACATTTCATTTCTTTTTTCCTACAAAAACGTCAATGCTTTGCAACATCTCAGCAGTCACCCTTTTATATCCCAGCATCATTAGCATCTTTAAACAAGGACAACATAATTTATGTGCATCGTCGGAGGCGCCTAAGAATGTGCAAGAAGCAGCGCGACCCCACCATGTGGTGTTGACGTTACTCAAACCAGCGTTCGTCATACGGGACGATTTGACGCCGATCGGGCCATTCGTTACCCAAAATGTTCGTCTTTTGGGGCGATCGTTATGCGAGGTACCACTATATTTACATTCTTGTAAAGCCACTAGTCTCTTTCCTGTAAAATCTTTCCTGTTAAATCTCTTTCCTGTAAAATCTCTGTGGCTCGATCATAGAAACTGAGTAAGTTTGTTACACAGGATCTTCCAGATCGAAAATCATACTGTCTGTCTGATATTATATAATTTTTCTCCAGGTGTTCTACATATTTAGTTTTAATTATTTTTCCAATATTTTGACTATTACAGTTGTCAGTTATACAGGTCTATAATTGAGGGGGTCTTCCCTGCTGCCACTTTTGTATTGTTAGTTTAGTTTAGTTCATTTATTATGCACCCCATACCCATCTTGTGGGCGGTAGTGGAAAGGGTTACAGAGGCACATAATGGGCTCAGGGACTGAACCCCACAATTCATTTAGCTAAGCAAGTTACAATCTTGATGAGCTAGTTACAAACTTTAATATAAGTCGTCACATCAACAGTGGGTTCGAGATCGACCTCAAGTACAGGTTCTAAATTAAGCAACTGACATATGTGGAGAGCTAGTGTCAAAATTTATATGTTTGTCCTGCACACCGCCCCCCATCTAGTGGGCAGCGGTGGATAGGTTACAATCACTCAGTTACTACCTACACTTAGCAAACTGGGGATATTTGGCTAAAATTTCTGGTAGCAGATCATTTTGAATGAAATATTTACATATTGCTGGAACATTGGTTATAGAATTGTCTCTAAATTCACGTATCTTTTCGCACTCCATCACATAGTGACGGAGGGTGTGCGAATAATTTTGTTGACACAGTTTACATTTGGTCAGGTCTACATCAGCAGATAATGAGAATTCCCAGAGATACTTGTAACTGAGTCTAAGCCGAGCAGTAGTAACATCTAGAAGTCTGCTGATTTTATTGGATGATCCATAGATGTGTGGCTCCTCTTGCATGATAGTATGATGATAGATGGAATTACTGGTGTCAATTTCACTTTGCCTCAGATCTACAAGATCTTGTTGAAGTTCTCGGTGTACTGCTGCTCTCAGATTGCTCATTGACAATCCAAGGTTTCACTCAACGGCTTCTTTAAAGGCAGATTCTTTGGCTAACTTATCAGCTCTACAGGTATCATGCATTTGGAGGCCAACATGAGATGGAGACCACATGAAATGGACTCTGTTACCATCCTTAATAATTTTGTTGTATTTGTGTCTAGCTTCGGACACGAGCATATTACAGTTATATCTTAAAGAGTTGAGAGCATTTAAGGATGATAAGGAGTCACTTACAATTAATGTATCAAGTTTGGAGACTTGTACACATTTCAGTGCAAGGATCAAGGCAAATAGTTCAGTCTGAAGAGTAGAGGCCCAGTTGTTTATACGGACTCCCCACTCAAAGTATAGGCCATCGCCCATTGTCAGGACAACTGCACTTCCAGCTGCACCCATGGTGCGGTATAGGGAACCATCAGTGTATATAATTTGAGAGAGAGAATGCTCTGTGGACAGAGCATCAATATGGCTTAAGGCGTTGAGCTTTGCCTCAAGACGAAGCTTGGGCTGATCTCTAATTTGCTTCTTGGGTGGAAAGGGAGGGATTAAAACTGGAAAGGGTGTAACCTCCCACGGTGCAGGAAAGTGCCATTGTTGTTTCTCTTGGTACAAATCATGAACCTGATACATTCTGAGTTGAGTTCCAGTTTTTGTTATCCATTTGGAACAATGCTGATCTTCAATAAAGAAATTCTGGAGGGCTTCTGTGCAAGGATTAGGATGAGTTAGCCAAAGCATTTTTATACCAATTTGACAGTTAATTTCAGTAACACGATCAACAACGCTCAGAATATTAAGTTCCTTTCTCATATTAAATATCTTTATGGTACGAGGGCACCCAAGGATTATCCTCAAGGCTTCGTTCTGCAATTTTTCAAGCCCTCCAAGCTTTCTTTCAGGCATCAAAACAAGCAAAGGTGCAGCATAATCCACTAAAAATCTGATGTATGCAAAGTACTGTACATCATTTTGACAATTCTGACATTGGCACCATAGCCTGAGTGATAACCTGCAACAGCCTTGAGAGCTCGGAGCCTCTCTTTGTACTGACGACAGAGTCTGAATACAACAGGACCATACAGTGGCACCTCAAGGCCAAGGTATTTGAATCTGTTTACATAGTCAAGCTGGGAGCCATCAGATAGTTGCATCTTGCGAACAACTCCTCCCTGCCTGGGTGGGCGCTGATTTAGTATCTTTGATTTCTCTGCTGAGATAATTAAACCTAGGTCGTGACATGAGTCTAATACAGAGTTAAGAGTGTTCTGCATGTTAGCATACCCAGTGGTGTGTATCATTATATCATCAGCATAGCTAATGATGTGGACGTTGGGTTTGCTCGGTATAGAGTTTAACAGCGTGTTTATTAAGATATTAAATAAGGTAGGACTGAAGACACCACCCTGCGGGGTACCTAGTTCAAAGTCTCTTGTTACACTCCTATGCCCCTGGAAAAATACAGATGACTTCCTGTTGGATAAGTAACCCCTGAACCAACAAAGAAGCCGACCACCAATATTCATTCTTGCAAGCTCACTCAAGATAACATGTCTATTTGCAATATCAAAGGCAGACTTAAGATCTAGGAAGGTGGTATATGACTTTTCAGTGTGCAGGGTAAGAAAGGTGGTGATGCAATGATGCACACTCCTTCCATGCATGAAGCCATATATCTGGGGGGATAGCATGGCACGCCGGCAATGCTCAAGCTCTTTCAGAAAGCCCTAGCCAAGGCGAGAGAGCGCATGACAGACCTCAGGCAAGATAACTGGGAAACCTTTGTTAACAGTCTCAACTCTCAGACCCCCCTCAGCCAGGCATGGAAGGATATTAAAAAAATTTAAGGCGATAAGATCGGCCAAGTAGCACACCCTCACCCTCTATACAGAGCAAACGAGTTACTCGATGCTTGGGCAACCACCTCTAGCTTCAATAATCTTCCCCCAGACATACAGTTCAGATTAAATGCTGGTCACTTTTGTATATTGGAACTTTGTTAGCCTTTTTCCACACATCAGCTAGAACTCCTGTAAACAGAGATGCCTGAAAAATCAGTTACAGTGGAATGCTGAGCTCGGGTGCACATTCTCTGAGAACCCATGGTGAAACTCCATCTGGACCAACTGCTTTTTTCTTACTTAGCTCCTTGAGCATTTTTTCCACTTCGTCTCTAGACACTTCTTTGTGCTCTATGTTGTTCTCTGGAATTCTTATTGTGTGAGGTTCCCTGAAAATTTTATTTTGTACAAACACACTTTGGAACTTTTCGTTTAATGTTTCACACATTTCCTTTTCATTTTCCGTGAATCTATTTCCCATTTTCAACCTCTGAATATTATCCTTCATCTGCAATTTGTTGTTTATGAGTTTATAGAATAGACCTGGTACTGTTTTACATTTGTCTGCAATCCCTTTTTCAAAATTTCTTTCTGCCTCTCCCCTCACTGCCGTGTAGTTGTTTCTCGCGTCTTTGTATTGCTGATATGTTTGGGGGTTTGGCTTGGCCTCTTCCTATATTGATTCCATTTTTGTGTCTTATGGTCTCTGGCCCTCTCGCAATTTTTGTTGAAACAATCCTGTCTCCTAGTTCTGCATCTCTGCTTTGGTATAAATTTTGTTGTGCCTTTATCATATATTTCACAAAACTTGACATACATCTCATTTACTTCTTTGCCTAGCAACAAGTCTGTCAAATTATATTCACTAAAAAAAAATTCTAAGGTCGCCATAATGTCCTCTCCTGAAGTCAGGTTTTTCAACTGCTTCAACCTCCTTATTTTCTGCCAGATTATAACGCATTTCATACTTTATTCCCAAAAAGACATGGTCACTTTTACCCAAAGGAGGAAGGTACTGAATGTCAAATATCTCTTCCTCCTTCCTGGTAAGTATCAAATCTAGCATGGAGGGAATGTCCCCTTCCCTCATCCTCGTAGCCTGTTTAACATGTTGATGCAAGAATGTTTCCAGGATGAGGTCTACAAATCTACAGGTCCAAAAATCTCCTGTTCTAGCTTCATATGCTTTCCAGTGTATGGATTTCAAGTTGAAGTCACCGACTATCAACAGTCTTGATCTATCTTTATCCGCTCTTGCTATAATCCCTCTCATTATTGTTATAAGACCCTTTCGTTTACTATCTAGCTCCTCCTTTGTCCATGTGTTGCTTGGCAGTGGACTATGTGCATTTTTGATCATTAGTTTATCATCCTCATGGCAGATCTCTAATGCTATTACGTCAACTTCTCGTGGATTGGCAATCAGTATTTCGTTCACCTTTAGGTGTTCTTTCACCAGCACAGCAACGCCACTGTCTTTCCTAATTTTTCTGTCCCGTCTGCAAATTGTGTAGCCCCTTGGGAATGTGACCTCATTTAAAATAACTTCTTCAAGTTTTGTCTCCGTGAGTGCAACAATGTCCGATGTCTGCAGCTGTATTACATCACTTAACTTCAGTATCTTCGATCTCACTCCATCTACATTGGTGTATACTATTTTCAGGAACATGTTCCCCCTCTCCTTATTCTTCACTACCCCTCTCTCTAGCAATTTTGTTGGTTTCCCTTTTTGTTCCATTTTACTGGCCTGTCTAAGCCTATCACTCTGTAGAAAAAAAAATTGATTTCTCTTCGTTTCTGCTCTCATTTAGACGTTTTGCCTGTATGAAGTATCGTTTCAGCTTCTCTCTGTCTTCTTTTGAAAGATCTCATCTTAACGACCACACTTTCCCATCCTTATCGCTTTGTAATTTTCTAACATTCCTTAGTACTTCTTCCATCTGTTTGGCACCGTTTAGAGTGATCCACAAAGGTCGATCTTACCCTTTTACGTACCTGCCTATTCTCTTGTAGTCGCATGCATTCTCTATGGTAGTTAGACCTTCCATGAGGCCAACAATTTTATCTACTACTTTCGCTTCTTCTACAGCTCTTTCTGATCTAGATGTTATCTCCTTTTTTTAGCAACCAAAAATTATCAGAGACTTACTCCGATCAACTGTGTTGATCCTCTCGATCAATCTATCAATCAGTGTGTGTATGTGTGTAATTACCTAAGTGTAGTTACAGAATGAGAGGTACACTCGTGGTGTCCCGTCTCCCTAGCACTCTTTGCCATACAACGCTTTGAAATTACTGACGGTTTTGGCCTCCACCACCTTCTCACCTAACTTGTTCCAACCGTCTACCACTCTGTTTACAAAAGTGAATTTTCTTATATTTCTCCAGCAGCTTTGTTTCGTTAGTTTAAATCTATGACCTCTTGTTCTTGAAGTTCCGGGTCTCAGGAATTCTTCCCTATCAATTTTATCAATTCCTGTTATTATTTTGTACGTAGTGAACATATCGCCTCTTTTTCTTCTATCATCTAGTTTTTGCATATTTAATGCCTCTAACCTCTCCTTGTAGCTCTTGTCCTTCAGTTCTGGGAGCCACTTAGTGGCATGTCGTTGCACCTTTTCCAGTTTGTTGATGTACTTCTTCAGATATGGGCACCATACAACTGCTGCATATTCCAGCTTTGGTCTAACAAAAGTCATAAACAATTTCTTTAGTATTTCTCCATCCATGTATTTAAAAGCAATTCTGAAGTTAGAAAGTGTAGCATAGGTTCCTCGCACAATGTTCTTAATGTGGTCCTCAGGTGACAGTTTTCTATCTAGAACCACCCGTAGATCCCTTTCTTTGTCAGAATTCTTTAAAGATTTCTCACATAATTTATAGGTTGTGTGGGGTCTATGTTCTCCTATTCCACATTCCATAACATGGCATTTATTCACATTAAATTCCATTTGCCAAGTGTTGCTCCATATACTTATTTTGTCCAGGTCTTCTTGAAGGGCATGGCAATCATCTAGGTTTCTTATCTTCCCTATTATCTTAGTATCATCAGCAAACATGTTCATATAATTCTGTATTCCCACTGGTAGATTATTTATGTAGACAATAAACATTACCGGTGCAAGAACGGAACCCTGTGGTACTCCACTCGTGACATTCCTCCAATCCAATACCTTGCCTCTGATTACGGCCCTCATTTTTCTGTCAGGAAATTTTTCATCCATGTTAGAAGCTTACCTGTCACCCCTCCAATATGTTCCAGTTTCCAGAACAACCTCTTATGGGGAACTCTGTCGAAAGTCTTTTTTAGGTCCAGATAGATGCAGTCATCCCAACTATCTCTTTTCTGTAAAATCTCTGTGGCTCAATCATAAAAACTGAGTAAATTCGTTACACAGGATCTTCCAGATCGAAAACCATACAGTCTGTCTGATATTATATAGTTTTTCTCCAGGTGTTCTACCCATTTAGTTTTAATTATTTTTTCCAATATTTTGACTATTACACTTGTCAATGATACAGATCTATAATTAAGGGGGTCTTCCCTGCTTCCACTTTTGTAGATTGGATCTATGTTAGCCTTTTTCCACTCATCAGCTACAACTCCTGTAAACAGGGATGCCTGAAAAATCAGTTGAAGTGGAATGCTGAGCTCAGGTGTACATTCTCTCAGAACCCACGGTGAAACTCCATCTGGACCAACTGCTTTGTTCTTGCTTAGCTCCTTGAGCATTTTTTCCACTTCGTCTCTAGACACCTCTATGTGCTCTATGTTGTTCTCTGGAATTCTTATTGTGTCTGGTTCCCTGACGTTTTCATTTTGTACAAACACACTTTGGAACTTTTCGTTTAATGTTTCACACATTTCCTTTTCATTTTCCGTGAATCTGTTTCCCATTTTCAACCTCTGAATATTATCCTTTACTTGCAATTTGAATTTATAGAATAGACCTGGTTCTGTTTTACATTTGTTTGCAATCCCTTTTTCAAAATTTCTTTCTGCCTCTCTTCTCACTGTCGTGTAGTTGTTTCTCGCATCTTTGTATCGCTGGTATGTTTGGGGGTTTGGCCTCTTCCTGTATTGATTCCATTTTTGTCTTTTGATCTCTGGCCCTCTCGCAATTTCTGTTAAACTAATCCTGTTTTCTAGTTCTGCATCTCTATTTTGGTATAAATTTTTTTGTGCCTTTATCATATATTTCACAAAATTTGACATACATCTCATTCACTCCCTTCCCTAGCAACAAGTCTGTCCAATTATACTCACTAAAATTTTTTCTAAGGTCGCCATGATGTCCTCTCCTGAAGTCAGGTTTTTCAACTATAACCTCCTTATTTTCTTCCAGATTATAACGCATTGCATACTTTATTCCTAAAAAGACATGGTCACCTAAGGGAGGAAGGTACTGAATGTCAAATATCTCTTCCTCCTTCCTGGTAAATATCAAATCTAGTATGGCGGGAACATCCCCTTCCCTCTTTCTCGTATCTTGTTTAACATGTTGATACAAGAATGTTTCCAGGATGAGGTCTCCAAATCTACAGGTCCAAAAGTCCTCTGTTCTAGCTTCATATGCTTCCCAGTCTTTGGATTTCAAGTTGAAGTCACCGACTATCAACAGTCTTGATCTGTCTTTATCCGCTCTTGCTATAATCTCGCTCATTATTGTTATAAGACCCTCTCGTTTACTATCTAGCTCCTCCTTTGTTAATGTGGTGCTTGGCGGTGGACTATATGCATTTATGACCATTAGTTTATCATCCTCATGGCAAATCTCTACTGCTATTACGTCAACTTCTCGTGGATTAGCAATCATTATTTCGTTTACCTTTAGGTGTTATTTCACTAGCACTGCAACGCCACTGCCTTTCCTAATTTTCCTGCCCCGTCTCCAAACTGAGTAGCCCCTTGGGAATATGACCTCATTTAAAATAACATCTTCAAGTTTTGTCTCTGTGAGTGCAACAATGTCTGGTGTCTGCAGCTGTATTACATCACTTAACTCCAATATCTTCGATCTCACTCCATCTACATTGGTGTATACAATTTTCAGGAACATGTTTCCCCTCTCCTTATTCTTCACTACCCCTCTGTCTAGCAATTTTGTTGGTTTTCCTTTTTGTACCATTTTACTGGCATGCCTACCCCTATCACTTTGTAGAAAAAAGAATTTATTTATTTCTTCGTTTCTGTTCTCATTGAGACGTTTTGCCTCTACGAGGTTCAGTTTCAGTTTCTCTCTGTCTTCTTTTGAAAGATCTCGTCTTAATGACCACACTTTCCCATCCTCATCACTTTGTAATTTTCTAGCATTCCTTAATACTTCTTCCATCTGTTTGCCACCATTTAGGGTGATCCTCAGAGGTCGCTCTTTCCCTTTTATGGAATTGCCTATTTTCCTTTAGTCGCACACATTCTCTATGGTAGTAAGACCTTCCACGAGGCCAACAATTTTATCTACTACTTTTGCTTCTTCTACAGCTCTTTCTGACCTAGATGTTATCTCCTTTTCTTTGCAACCAAAAATTATCAGGGACTTACTCCGATCAACTGTGTTTTGCACCAACTTCAGGTTGGTTGCCATTTCCTTTCTCACTTCCAGCCTAATGTTTGTTTTATCTTGGTTAGCAGTGTTTGGCTTCTTTTATTGCTTCTTCAATTTTTACCTTTTCCTTGGCCACTTGTGCATAGGTGAGTTGCATATCCTTCTTGCACTGTTCTATTCGCTGTGTAACTTCCTCCATCTGTACTGACAAAAGCTGTTTTTCCTGTTGAATTTCCTTACCTAACCTATTGTAGTCATTTATGTTTAAATTTGCTCTAACTTCTTCCAAAGCTATTTTTAAGAGTTTGTTTTCCTCTTCCATGGCTTTGCAATTTGTTTCCAATTGATTCTTGTCCTTGCACAAGTCTTTCACTAACCCCTCAAGACCTAAAACTTTGCTAATCAAATGGTCATTACTTTCTTTTAATTTACTGATTATTTCTACATGAGAGTTAACTATAATATCTAATTTTGCGAACTTGTTTTGTAGACTGCTTATATCAATGCTTTCTTCATTAAATCCCCCAAAACAAGCTCTGTTTTGTTTTTCCTCTTTCTGGCAGCTGTCTTGAATGTTGTTGTCTGCACTGTAACACTAGGGCAACTTTTTCTCATTCAATTTTTTCACTTCCCTTAGCACATTTGTGTTATCTCACCTATTTTTCAAAAGCACTACACATTTATGTTCCTTGGGACACCACTCACTATCATCAACCTGTACTACAACACTTAGGATTGTTGAAATATGCTGGAGCTTCTCTGATGCAGTTGTTGATCCTAGGGGTGTCACCTTTTTTCACCTTTTTTTCAGTTTTTTTTTTTTTGAGTGGGGAGAGGTGGGGTGAACAAGCTTTGTGCTATTTTCATGACTTTTTTATTGTTTGTTTACATTGTTATGTGAAGTTCTTTTGACAGTTTTGCAGCAAAGATTTTTCCTTGTAACCAGCAGTGGTCTGTTTCGTTTTGCTGACTTTGTGGGTGCTTTCCTGGTGGTGGCAGACAGGATTAAAATTCACTGACAATTTTATCATAGTGCCATTGCTATCTGTGCCTCTTTAGAGGGGACCAAGCTCTGGCTCATGGTCCTCAGTAGGCCTAAAAGAACTCTGTTACTGACGACACCCAGTAGTTTGACACCATATCATCATTGTAGCTTCAGGGAGCCACCAGGGCTCACCCAGAACTTGGCATTTCATTATATTCAACACTGGTTTTAACACTTTCGCTCGGGGATGACGCAGCATTGCGTCATCCGTTTACTGGCGGTAATGCCGGGGATGACGCAGCATTGCGTCATCCACTTTAAAAATTCGCCAAAAATCAGGTTTTTATCCGATTTTTTTGGGACTGGTTTTAAAATGCGCGCCGATGTCTTCCCATTTTCTTTGTTGCACCTAGTGGCCCACAGGCGGCGCGGCACACGCCGTCGGCCCATTGTTTTCGCTCCACTGTTGTGATTGGTGTCGCCTCCCCTCGCGTCTCAAACGTGTGAACATTTTGGCTATTTTCCGTGGCTATATTTCTTACTGCGGCTTCAGAAACTATCTACGCTTACTCCACGATGGATAGTGATCATGAACAAGGCCCTTCCAGGAAGAAAATTGCGAAAGAAAGGCGTGAAAAACAGAAGCTGAGTAGTGTACAGGAGAAGTACAAGCATGTGAGACTAACTCCCTCTAAGTTTCAGGCTGTATTTGACGATTTGTCTGGGTCATCTAGTGATGAAACTGATGTTGGTATTGATACTGATGCAAGTAGTGAACATTTAGAAACAGAGACAGCCGATGAGGATTTTGATAGTGATGAAAGTGAGGGCAGTGAGGAGTCTGAGGTTGAGATTGCCACTCGTGCGCGGCGCGGTACTGGAGCTCGTGCTAGAGCCAGGCGTACCACACGTACCACACGTACCCCAGCACCAACAGATTCTGATGATGGATGGTGTAGTGACAATACTGCACCCTTTGTGGACAATTTTACAGGTACACCAGGCTTGACTGTTCCTGTACCTACCACTGTTCTTAGATTCATTCAACTCTTTCTGACACAAAAATTGCTGAAATATATTGCCTATAAAACAAGTTTATATGCTTCCCAAAATAAGGCAGGTACTGGGCAAAGTACAAAGCACAGATGGCAACCAGTGACAGTGGAGGAAATTGCTAGATATATGGGACTGACGATCTTGATGGGTATTTGCCCGTTTCCCGTATTGTACAGGCAATGTTGTTCTTCAATTGGCCCTTATATGCACATATCCATCTGAAGAATTCTATTAGGAACATTTTCATACCTAAATGAGCGCTGTAACACGAAAATTGAGATTACCACCAGGAAATAATACTAAACATATGTGGGCGGGAATTGGGAGTGTAGCGGGAAGGCGTCTGAGCGCTCACTCACGGCTAACGCGTGGCCCGTCTTCAACTCGTTGGCGGTTGGAGCGTGACCAGGTTTTTTATTTTATATGCTAATATTCCTCTAGAGAATTCTATTACGAACCCATTGAGACCAAAATGAAAGACCTAATATGAAAATTGAGGTGACCAGAGTGAAAATAGTGAAAACATTTTATCGCGTTTGCGCGCTCCCGGGTAACTCGTTCGCACTTTCTCTGCTTGCTGCGGGTAATTAGCCGGGCTTTTGGAGTTTATATGCATTTAGTGCTGTAGAGAATTTTATTGCGAACACAACGATACCAAATTTAATCTCATAGAACAAAAATTGAGGTGACAAAGTTGGAGAGTATACACTTTTCGGAATTGACGCGCGCTTCCGTGACACGCTGGGGCCCATATTGCCCTGTCGAGGGGTGGCGCGGGGGGTGCGCGAAAGTGTTAATGAGGTGGATATTATGACTTTCATCTTGGTTTTGTGTTTTCCATCTCTGGCTTCAACCCCCGTTTCTGGAAATAGTGGCTCTGTTGATTGAATCACAGTGCCTTCCCCATCCTATCTTTAGTTTTGCTTTCACTGGTATATGCCTTCCCTTGTTTTCCTAGGTTTTTCAGACTCGATTGGCAACTTTGGTTTTCTGTTGTTCCTGCAAGGCTTGGCAAGTTGGTTTTCTCAGTGTTGTTTTCAGGTCTTGTTTTGTTGTCTTGGCTCCTTTGTTATGGCTTGGGATCTTGGCTTCTGATTTTGTGAGCCCATTGCCATTAGTGTTGCTTGTGCTGCAGCTTCTTGTTTCAGTCCTAGCCATTCTCCTGGGGAATCTTGGACATGTCTGATTTGGGCCTGCCCTTCCAGAGGGGTGTTTGGGTCTCAGGGTCTTGCTAATGCTTCTAGCATTGAGAATGTGTGTTTTGGTTAGAATTTGAGGGACAGTTGGCGGTCTTTGTGCATAACTTTTCATTTGTTCCTCTCGCTTGAGTTTGGTCATTGGTTTGGTGCTGGGATCCCTGTCTTTACCGATCTTTACCATTTTGATTCGGACACTGTTCAAGGTCTCAGCAATAGTTCTGTGACATTTGCATGAACCATTGTTGGGTATTTGGTTCTTGTACCATAGGTTTTGTGCTCCAAGGAGTGGGTTTGGAGGCCTCTGTTGCCTCCCATCCAGTCCTGGCATTTCCCTCATTAACCCTTAAACCGCGCAAATCATATATATATATATGATATCAGTGACAAAACTGAAACCGCGCACATCATATATATATGATTTCGTGTCTAGCGCTATAATTTAAACGCCCCACCTGGGATAGGGGCAGCTATAGTACAGCCACGACCGATAGTTGCCAGATGTCACCTAGAAAAAAAATCCAGGCCAACATTCTTGGGTGTTAGAGCGTCAGTATTGAGCAAGCCACCAAGGCTGGCGCACGCAGCACGAGCTCACAGCACTGCTGTTCAGCTTGTGACCACAGCATCGCCTATAAATGCCATAATATATATGATACTGCTATTATTTAGCAGTGATAGTATTACTGAAGACCCCTGACTGTGTTAAACTGACCAGGATTCTGATAATAGCAGGATTGTGGTGATATTTAGCCCTTTGCTCCATGGAGGGAGGAGCAAGGCTGTGGAGGGAGGGTTGTGGCGTCGTCTTCTGACTGTGTGTGGCCACCATTTATTGACTGCACTCACCATACCAGCTTAGTGGTTCACTATGGTGAACACAAATGTAGATACTTATATATATAACGTGTGTATAGAGTGTGATAACAGTGAGAGGAGTAGGTTGGGAGCCGCCATTTTGGTGAGGGAGGAGCATCGTCTGCACGACTTGTCATGTTGTTTACTGATGGCCACTATGGTCTTTGGCCACCATACCAGCTTATTTGTACAGGTATGGTGAATAAAACAGGTAGATACTTATATATAATGTGTGTATATAGCGTAATAACACCACAAACAATATTATTGGAGGAGAAATATTAGTGCGTCTGGCCTTGAGGGCGGCCGCCGATCAGCTGTCTGTGAGAGTAGCTAAGTCTTTGTGCCTTTACTCACCATACAAGCTTAGATGTACAGTTATGGTGAACAAAACATGTAAATACGTATATATAACGTCTGTGTATAGTGAATAAATGCAAAAACAGTATTGTGGGAGGAGAATGAGGGAAAGTGAGGTGGTGTTGAGGGAGGGAGTGGCAGTGAGTGGCTCGCTGGTGTGTGGCGGTCACTACTCGTTGCTTTTTGACTCACAAGACCAACTTAGTAGTTCATTATGGTGAACAAAACATGCAGATACTTATATATAATCTGTGTATATAGTGTAACAACAGCAAAACTATTTATTTATTGTTTTATGAACATAATAATTGAATCACTAATATGCACACCATAATTTTGAGTACAGCGATGGTTCTCACATTTTATTATATAAATATATCACAATTCACTGTATGGAATAATATTACTGCAAAAAAACTAAGAAAAAATCAATCAGAGACATTGAAATAATTAGGTAATAATATATTTGTGGCAACTGCTGTCTGACAGCTCGGGCGGAGTAGACCTTGTCTGGTGAAGGCTCTGCCAACGCCCCTTTTTTGCCACACTTCCCTACCATATTGCGGCTAAAATATGCCACCTACGATTTTTTTTATTATTTTTTCCGTGATCAGGGAACAAAAATGAACACTTCTATAAGACGAAAGAATTTTTTGGATTTTTTTTTTGTTGCGCCTGTGGGTGTGAATTCCATTTGGGCCCCTAGCGGTTTGAGGGTTAAAGTCTCCAGGGTGGGGCTATGTTTTACCTTATTTATCTAAGGGCCACTAACTCTAGTGGCCTCAATGAGGACAGGAAACCGGCAGCTTGTCGAAGGTCCCCTCCATTTGCCTTGATGATCTTTTCCAGGTATATTTTAAAACTCAACACAGTTTTGACAGGTACAGCTTTGGCGGGTAGGCAATTTATGGGATAACCCCTTGGCTGAAAATGAATCTCCTGTTCTCAGTCCTACATTGTGGCTTGATGAGCTTGAAACTATTGCTCCTTGTTTGTGTTACATCTGACTTTCTGAAGAAAATATCCAAATCAACATCCTCCAACTTGTTCAGTACAGTATTTCAAAAGTTTTAGTGAGATCCGCTGTCATGCCTGGTTTGCAGTGTTGTCAGCCCTGTGACCTTCAAGTGTTCCTGATACTAAAGATGACGTAGCTCTGGAATGACTTTTGTTGCCCCTGTGTTGCACCTTCTCCAGAGCAGCTATGGCCTTCTAAAAATGAGGTATATATGCTTGGATATAGTAGTCCAAATGATTTACCAGAGATTTATATAGTTGAACCATTACCTTCTCTTCCGCAACCCTTAAACCGCGCAATATATACATATACAGTGGTACCTCGACATAAGATTGCCCCTACTTACGATAATTTCGAGTTACGATGTAAATTTCATCGAAAAATGTGACTCGACATCCAATGGTGTCGTCGACTTTCGATATTTGTTGGTACACGTTCGGGTCGACCGAGCGCGTGGTTCCCAGTCATGCGACTGACCTGCCTCAGTTTACTACAGCTGCCCGCTTAGTGACGATTGCGCCTATAAGAAATTCTGCTTTTGTGGTGATTTTTTGCATTTTGAACATTAAATTAATTATTATATATCACGCCATGAGTCCCAGGAAAGTCAGTGGTAAGGTTCAACATATGAAAACCCATATAAGGATGACCATAGAGCAGAAACAAGAGTACAGAATGTCTCTTCCTCAACAATTAAGAAAATGTGTGCAGCATGGGAAGAATTGCAAACCTTTGCTGAAACAACTCGCCCAAATCAAGCTGCAGTAGGCCGTTGCCTTAACCTATTCAATGATACTGTGATGCATCTTTACAGACAAATGTTATAATGAAGGGAAAAACAAATGCCTCTTGACAAATTTGTAGTGAGACAAACAAGCACTGAACCACAACCAGGTCCTAGTGGTATTCAGGCAAAACGTAGGAGAGAGAGTACCCCAGAGAAAACATCACTGCCTGATGTGATAATGGAAGGGGACTCCCCTTCCAAACAGGAACAACTCTCTTCCTCCCCCCTCATCACCATCTTCCATATGCCATCAAGAGCCCTCCATAAAGGTAAGAGACACTTTGATACTGTATTGTAGTTAGAAAAAAACATTGTATTCAGTATAAAATGTATTTGTATGTTAATATTTTGGAGGGTGGGGAACGGATTAATTCAGTTCCCTTTATTTCTTATGGGAAAAATTGCTTCGACTTACGATATTTCGACTTACGATCCGTCTCTGGGAACGGATTAGCATCGGAAGTCGAGGCCCCATTGTACGATTGAGGGTCTAGTGCATGATTTTAAATGCCCCGCAAAGGATAGGGGCAGCTATAGTCTAGTCACGACTGATAGTAAACAGACGCCACCTAGAAAAAAAATCGTGGGTAACAGGTGTGAGAGCCTCAGTTCTGAGTGAGCCACCAAGGCTGGCACACGCAGCATGAGCTCACAGCACTGCTGTTCAGCTTGTGACCACAGCATCACCTAAAAATATCAAAATATTGCTATTATTATGCTATTATTTAGCAATGATAGTATTACAGAGGACCCCTGACTGTGATAAAAATGACCAGGATTCTGATAACAGCAGGATTGTTGTGATAATTAGGGCTGTAGTGGGAGGAGTAATCTTGGTGGGGAGGGAGGTAGCATTGTCTGCTGACTCTGTGTGACCACCTTTTACTGTCTGGACTCACTATACCAGCTTAGTTGTTCTTTATGGTGAACATAAATCTGGATACTTATATATAATGTGTGTATATAGTGTAATAACAGCAAAAGGAGTATGTTGGGAGCAGCCATTTTGGCAAGGAAAGTGGCGTCATCTGCATGACATCTCATGTTGTGTACTGGTGGCCACTATGGTTTTTGGGCACCATACCAGCTTATTTGTAGAGTTATGGTGAATAAAAATGTAATACCTATATATAATGTGTGTATACAGTATAGTGTAATAACACCACAAACAGTATTGTTGGAGGAGAAATATTAGTGCATCTAGCCTTGAACCAGTGAGGGCGGCAGCCACCAGCTGACTGTGTGTGTAGCTACATTTCTTTTTGCCTGAACTCACCATACCAGCTTAGTTGTACAGTTATGGTGAACAAAACATGTAGATACTTATATATAACGTCTCTAGAAAGTGAATAATAGCAAAAACAGTATGGTGGGAGGAGAATGTTGGCGAGTGAGGAGGTGAGGGAGTGGTGGCGAGTGGCTGACGGGCTAGTGTGTAGCGGCCACTCTTCATTGCTTTTTGACTCACAATACCAACTTACTGGTTCGTTATGGTGAACAAAACATGCAGATACTTATATATAACCTGTGTATATAGTGTAATAACAGCAAAACTATTTGTTTGTTGTTTTATGAACATAATAATTGAATCACTAATATGCACACCATAATTTTGAGTACAGCGATGGTTCAAACATTTTATTATATAAATATATCACACTACACACCATTGAATAATATTACTGCAAAAAACTAAGAAAAAATCAGAGACATTGAAATAATTAAGTAATAATATCTTTGTGGCAATTCCCGCCTGACAACTGGGGGGGGGGGGGAGGGGGAGCAGACCTCGTCTGGCTCCTGCTCTGTCAACGCCTCTTTTTTGCCAAACTTCCTGCCCTATTGCTGCCAAAATATGCCACCTTTTTTTCACGTGATTAGGAAACACAAATGAACACTTCTATAAGATGAAAGAATTTTTGGGATTTTTTTTTTTTTCCACCTGGCAGTGTTGCAGGACAGAAAGCCCTTAGCGGTTTAAGGGTTAAGGTCAAAAGTATGCTTGATTATCCCAAGAGTTTGGTAAGCTTCGTTTAGAGTGTTTAAGAGTTTCATGCATCAATCGTGGGTTTGGGTTCATCTTTGTTCTGCATGCTTCTGCACGTCTACCTGATGGCTAGTTATTGGTGGGCCTTGCCGGATGGCGATTGGTGGGTCTTGCCAAATCTTGCTGTATGGTGACCCTGTGCTGTAGCATTGGCTGGGCATGTGCACGAGTATTGTTTGGTCCACGTCTTGTTTTCTCTTCATGTGAGAGTTGTTGCCTTTACTGAGACACAGTTTTCCTTAAGTCTTGCGGCTCTCTGATTGTGCAAAATGGCCTCTCATGGGTTGGGAGTTCCTTGTGGTGGTCATCTGTGTTCTGGTTCTTGTCTGGAACTGGTTTTGGGCTGGCTTTGGCCACTCCCATTGCTAGGAGGTTGTTCATGATGGGATCATTGCTAGGAGGTTGTTCATAGTGTGCTTATTGCTAGGAGGTTGTTCATAATGTGTTCATTGCTAGGAGGTTATTCATAATGTGTTCATTGCTAGGAGGTTATTCATAATGTGCTCTTCTAGCATGCTCCTGTTACAGCATCCTGTATCCTAGTCTTGTTTGGCACAGTGCTCTTTATCACTGGTTCGTTCTATGTGGTGCTCTTGTTCCGCCCTGGGAGCATTCTCCTCCTGGCCTTACAGGTTTGTTTGTTACACCCTACCACCTACAGCCAGGTGGTAGGGTGGAGTATTTGCGAGAGTGATCAGTGATCATCTGGAGTGATCAGTGAGCAACTGTTTGCAGGGTTGCATTGGGTATTTTTTAGGTTCCCAGAAATTTGGTGGAGAAAGTTTCAGGATGTTTTGAACCTCTCATATTTTTATGAGCAGTTCAATTCAACAGTGTCAATCTCTGATCCATACTTGCTCCTCACCCAGAAAGATGCCTTTCATTACATTTAATGCTTAATTTTTAAGTATAATTATTTTTTAGGTTGATGTATAATGCTAGTATTCATTTTGTTTTCTTCAGATCAAAACTGCAAGAGAAGCCTAAAGTAGCTGCCAAAACTGTGCATAATATGTGATACATGAAGACGGCTTATTGTTCTGGCTCTTAAATGTAGTGGTTAAAAATGTCAGGGCTTCAGCTAGATGCAGACACACCCAGAATGTCTTCTCAAGCCAAACTGCCTGTGTCTAGGATGCCAAGCATTCAACCACAGAGCACAGATATCCCCATTGTTATGAGTGAAGATGTATATGATGGATCACTGGGCAAACACCAGCAGTGTTTTGTACTAGTGGAGGAAAGAACAGTTGGAGTCATGCCAGGTGACTCAACAGTACAAAGTCTGTTGACAGAGCAGGAGGATGCTATTGGGGTTAGCTCAGAGAAGGCAGTTCAGGTGATGCAGATGGATGGCAGCAAAACATTAGAAATGGTGAATGTGGATAATAAGGAGACAGTAGAGGTGATGCACATAGAGGATGGAAGAACAGTGGAAGTGTTGCATATGGAGGATGGCAAAACGGTAGAAGTTGTCCAGATGGATGGAGGGAAAACTCTTGAAGTAATGCACATAGATGCCGGTAAACATTCAGAAGTGATTCATGTTGATGGTAGTAGCAGCATTGAGCTTATGACTGATAATGAACCACTCAAAGTACCAATTGTAACTAACTCTCCATCTGTGGTATTTAACAAGAGAAAAGAGAAATATATGCTATCAGGAGGATGCACTCAGTCCTTATCATCCATGGCTATGAAGAGGGTCATTACAACCCAGAGTAGTCACGAGTCAACGAGTTTGAGTTTAAGATCACTGACTACCGTCAACCCTTCTATTGTACTGTCAACAGGGGAAAACAGACTGCTCACCAGTCAAGAATTCAGTCGTATGACTTCAAGAGCACCTTTCACTCCCAGCAGAAAGTCACAGGTTGTTGATGCCATCACGCACGTTAGCCCAAACATAGTCTTGTCCGGTGGTAAGGAGGTTCTTTCCCGTGGTGTCGATACCATGAACAATACTATAATAATATCTTGGCCCACCATATCATCAGAGGCAGAAAATACAATAGCAACGCAGACAGATCCATGTGATGGCCATGGGCCGAGCATGAATTTATTTTTTTGCACGTTTTTTGCTGATGGCAGTGTACAGACTCAATGTGATATGCCCATGCAGTGCCATGCAAGTGTGTCTACTGTCAGTAGTGTCCGCTTTGGAGCACGATCTAAATTACGGATTAATGGTGATCATAGTGATGATAGAGACCCATTATCAATCAAGATGGAAGGAGAAGAGGGTTATGATTCTGAGTTAATAGGTAAGCCTTATTCCTTACCTTCAGTACATTTTATCAGTAACAAAGTATCTGAGTTTGAATATTTATGCTTGGCATTTTATATTACAGTACATATATTTTACTGTATTTGCAATTTAGTCTCATTTGTGTGCTTATAAATACAGTACAGTATATATATGGTAAATGTGATAATATATCAAGGTCAGTAATTATTATTTTATATAAGGGCTTTGTCAGAAAGTAAGTTAATTACAAATAAACATTTTAGAAAATAGAGTAAGTTTATTGGTGCAGCTTCTTTTTGTGGAATTTAATTAAAAAACAAAGTTGAGAATACCATCCATGGTTGTGATATCTTCTGCACCAGTTAGTGATTCTTATGCTAAATATTAATGAATCATAAGTTATAGATTTTTATCCTTTAAATTGATTTACCTAACCTTACCAGAAAGTGGCACTGTCTTTGTCTAGTGGTCTTGACAGGGATAGGAAGCTAGTGGCTTGTCAGAGATCCTCCCATTTGTCCTGATAATATTATCCAGCCAGATTTTGAAATTCAACAGTGTTTAGCATTTGCAGCATCTTCTCTTAGCAAGTTTTTGTTTTAATCTGCACCACTTGAAATGCATCCTAGAATAAGAGGAAATTTTCTGGAGGAAGCCCCATCGACTCCCCCGAGCTATCCAAGCTGATATGGATATACAGTGTATTAGATTTCTGGGATCAGTCAATGTGCATGGAGTTCTAGGCATACTGGGGACCCTGAGCCAGAACCTGACTCCTTCAGAGAGGCATGAGGAGCAATGTCCTATAGAAACCCCCGTGTGGTTGAAAGCATTATATGTCTGCCTTCGACCGGGTCAGGCACCCAGAAAGGTAGGCGCACCAAAACAAACCCCTATTCTGGTGAAAACATTGCTACAAAGAACCGAACGAGTGGACAGAACTCTCCAAATAAAAACAAGCAAACTATCATGATGTCACCACGTTGCTGCGCCGCTGTCTGTGCACCCCCCTCCCTCCTCGGGAGGGGAAACTGGGAGCCCCAGACCTTTATGTCGGTTACCCACCTTTCAGTTCTAGGCTGATGTGATGCTGGCAAGGTCGTGTGCCTCTGGCTCCAGCAATTGTTTAAGTTCTGTGCCTTGTGGTGTGGTGCTGAATCTACAGTCGGTGTGCGAGCCAGGAGTGATTTCTTCAGTACTCGGGCTGCATGCACCTGGGTTTTCTTCCCCTAGGTGCCCTGTAAGTACAGTACTGCCCTTGGAGCTTAGGGCCACCTTCCACAAGTCACCTTGGGATCTACCTCAATTGTGTCTTTTGCTGCTCTGTGATTGACCGCCCTTGGAGTCAACTGGGGTTTCTGTGTTCCCCTGTTGTCTCTGGGTAGGGGTAGTTTTCATCACTGGTAGGGGTGCAGGGTACTGTTCAGCTAGTTATCACCTCCGTATCCCAGTTCCGCCTGAGGTACAGGCATACCTCAGAATAAGAGTTTAATCCGTTCCTGGAGACGCCTCGCCTTCCGAAAACTCGCATTCCGAAGTTAATTTCCCCATAAGAAATAAAGGGAAATAAATTAATCCGTTCCTGACTACCCCAAAAACCCCACATCAAACTAAATTTTTATACCTAATTCATCTAAATAAACCTACAAAACTGTGTTCCAGTTATTACTTACCTTGCTGTCGAGTGCTGTAGGCGTATGGAAGATGGTGAGGAGGAGGGGGGAGGAGGAGAGGAGTTACTGTTTGGAAGGGGAGTCCCCTTCCATAATCACATCACATAACCCCATGCCTTGTAACACTATGGATACCACTTCTCTTTCTAAATTTTTCAAACCAGCCCCTGCTTGCCTTAAACTCTTTCTTATCTGCATCACTCGTTGCAGGGGTATTCTTTAGAAGGTCTTCGTGCAACACCCTGGCTTTCTCACAAATAATGGCCTCCGAAACACTATCACCCCTCAACTCCTTGTCGTGTATCCAAATTAATAACAACTTTTCCACTTCTTCAAGTATTTGTGGTCTTTGTGCCGTTAATGTTCTTACTCCTTTTGCCACTTTAGCACCCATAATCTTATTTTTCTTCTTAAGTATAGTGCATATTGTTGATGTGGCTTTGTTGTACTGCCTACAAAGTTCAACAACACGTGTACCGTTCTCATGCTTCCGAATGATCTCTTGTTTCTCCTCTATTGTCATCCTCGCATGAGCTTTCTGGCCTTTATCCTTACCATGGCTTTCTTGGGACCCATGGTGAGATATATAATAACAAATTGTATAGACAAATCACCAAAAATCCAACAAAACACTGAAAATCCGCGAGAAGAATTGATGTGGGGGTAGTCACTGAGCGCGAGACAATAATAAACTGAGGGGCGGCGGGGCGGAGGGGCGACGATCGCCGAACCACCACGCGCTAGGTCGGCTGTACGCGTATCAACAAACTCGCGTCCAAACTCGCCTCCCGAAGTAACCATCGCCTTCCGAGACAAATTTTTGGAGTAAATACACCTCGCCTTCCGAAAACCTCGCATACAGGGACAATCGCATTCCGAGGTACCACTGTACATTGTCCTCTTGCGGGGGTTTTCCTTTTCTTTTTGTCTAGTTGCCTGGTGGAGGGTCTGCCACTTGGTTAGTCATATCCTATTGTTACTTGGTGGTCCTCCACTAGGCCCCTGCGAGTGTACTGTACTAGGCCCCGGGGGTTCAGCTTTAGCAGATTGCTTGGTAGTTTTGGGCAGCAGTTAGCAGTACCCTGCCTCCCTTAGCGAGATAAGCGACTAAAGGGCCCTGGGAAACCCTGCGGGGGGCTCTTTGGTCCAATGGATGCGACCCCTGCGTCCCCTCTCGCTTCGTGTGAGGTTGAAGGTTGCTCTGTCCCCTTGTCTCTGGGTGACGATCTCTGGTTGTGCCTCCGCCATGCTGCATGTAGGATTAGTGATGCTTCGACTAGGAGTTGTGCGAGTTTTATTGTTTGTACGTGCTCCAGTTCACCCAATCTACTGCTAATCATATGCGGGTGCAGGCAGCTTCAGTGTTGCATGCTCGGTTCATGCAGCTCATGCGATAGGTGCTTCCTCGGATGCCCCGCAACTGCCCCGCTATAAGGACCTGGACTCGGGGGTGTTAGTTGCATCGGCTTTGGTTCTGTCCGCATCCCCCCTTGTCCTTTCCCTTCTGTTGTGTGTTGTTGTTCTCCCCAGGATGCACAACAGGACCTTTCCCTTTGTGCTTCTAGCTTCGAAGCGTATGAGGGTTTCGGAGTCGGTGCAAGGTTTAGTTGGTGTTGAGACTCGGGCAGTTTCGGGGGGAGTTTCCTTTCAGGGTGATGGCAGAGGCATTCGAGCCTGGGCCCCCTTTGTTCCTGCTTTTTTGGCGGCTCCTGCATTTTCTTTAGAGCCGGGTGGGAGGGGGGGTTGGAGGATGGCTGAGCCCCAGGTCCTTGGGGTGAGGTTCCCTTACCTCATCATGAGATTCCAGGGTCTTCCTGGTTGGCAGACAGCCCTATATTCTCACTGAAGGCTTGGCATGCATTCTGTCGCTCCCGCATACTTGAGTAGCTCATGTGGTGTTGCTGGTTTCCTGGGGGCGATTTGAGCATCTCACTGCATGTTTGTTTGCCCCTGCCCTTCCGCTGGATGTTGGTGTGGTGCAGCTTCATGGGCAGGTTCTTTCCATTTCGACTGCATTGGTTGCAGAGGACTTGCGCGCGTGTGGCCTGTTGGTTTCGGCCTTGCGTTTCTTTTGCCTGCTCGAGCTGTCTACGGACTGGCTTGAGGAGGTGCTTGGGGCCGCCTCTGGGCCTGGTGTGTTATCCTTGGCAGTGCATGCATCGTCTGCGTTGTTGAAGCTGTTCGTGCCAATATTGAGGAATGGGGTTTTACTGATTTTACTTTGTCGCGTGTGTCGGCAGGCAGAGCTCGCTTCTTTTTTGGAATCCGCTTGGGCCCTGGCTCTTTGGTTGTCTTCGCTCTTTTGTTTGTTGCTGTTTGCAGAGTCTGCGGTTGTGCAGTATCTGCAGGCAGCTTCATCCAGTTGCCATACTATGTCGGACTTGTTGGTTCTCCAGGAGGCTCGTGGCGGCCTTCCTGGTGGGGTCATGCCAGGGCTCGGGGTTCCTCCTGTTGTGGTAGGCCTGTGATGCCAGATTTGGTGCTGGTGCGGTCTTTGGAACCTTCTGTTTCTAGTGGGCGTGATGATCGATCTGTGCGCCGCCTTGATTCTCGTATGAGGCAGCGGCCCTTTTGTGGTTCGTTCCATTGATGGGGTGGTGAAGGGGAGGCTCGCCCCTGTTTGCTCATGCCTGGACTCACGATTTGTGGGCCTTTCGGGTTGTTTCGTGCGGCCTGCAGTGGTGTTGAGTGGCCCCTCTTCTTTCGGGGGATTCGGGGTTGGCGGGGGTGGGCCTCATCTCCTGTGCTCTGTCAAGTCATCTCAGAGTGGGTTTGCTTGGGTGTGGTCGAAACGGCCTTGTCCCACAGGTGGGTTCCTGCCAGTTTCCGGTTCCGAAACAGCATTGCGCGGACCTCAGGTTCATTCTGGACTTGTCCCGTCTGAACCCATGTTTTTTTTTGCCCCTCCTTTCGGATGACTACTCTGTCCTAGGTCCATCGTCTGTTGGAGCCGGGCGCTTGGATGGCATCCCTGGACCTCAAGGACACGTATTGGCATGTTCCAGTTCATCCAGGGTTCAGGAACTGGCTTGGTTTTTTGGTGGTGTTGGAGTTACCGCTTTCATTGCCTTCTTTTCGGCTTGAATCTGGCGCCTCACGTTTTCACATGCCTTCCCTGGGTCATAGTGGCCTGTCTGCATCTTTTAGGTGTTCAGGTCCTGCCTACCTCGATGACTGGCTGGTGTGGGTTCCCAGCCAGTCCGTGTGTCTGCTCCCCAGGGATTTGGTTCTTTCCCAGCTCACTGGGTTCGGGTTCCTGGTGAACTGCCGGAAATGGCATCTGGTTTCCTCTCAGGTTCAGTCTTGGCTGGGTCTTGTATGGGACGCTCAGACCGCTTCCTTGTCTCTTCTTCCAGTGGCTCTGCTTTGGCTGCATTCCCGCTTTCGCCTGTTTTTCAGGGGCTCCTGGGTCATGCGGCGGTTGCTCGAGTGTTTGTGTGGGAGCCTGAAATTTGCGATGATAGTATACCCGTTGAATCGGGTTTGACTTTGTTGGCAGTTCTGGTTCCTTCCGGGACTCTTCTGCCTCTCTTGCGACTGCTGAGTTCGGCCTCTGGAGACTTTGCGTCGGTTGCTGCATCGCCATCTTCCTCTTCGGGTTTTTCGGGGTTCATTGCCGTGGCGCCTACCCGAGTCCTCACTCGATGTGTTCACGGACGCATTGTCTCTTGGCTGGGGCTTCGTGACGTGTGCTCACCAGGCCGGCCAGGGATGGTGCGGTTCATCCTTCCGTTGGGCGCACAGCACGATGCGGGAGTTCGCAGCTGTGTGGGTGTCACTCAGGAGGGTTTGGGTCGCTTGCGGATCGACCATCAGGTTCCATTTGGACTGCTCCCTGGTGGTTCATTGCCTGAACTGTGGGGGTTTGATGTGGTCCTTGGCTCTTTGGGGCTGGTCGCTTTGGGTGACTCGTCTGCTGAGTTCTCGGGGGTTTGGGTCTCTTGGCGGTTCATGTTCGGGGGGGGGGTGTCCAATGTCCTGGTGGACGGCCTGTTCCGGTTCATTTCCCTGTCTACGGAATGGACGGTCGATGTTGACTCGTTAGTCGGCTCTGCCGGCCATTCGGGCCTCTAGAAGTGGACCTCTTCACGTCGGCATGGTTGAAGTGTCTTCCCATATATGTGGCACCCTTCCCTGACTGCAAGGCTGTTGGGATCAATGCTTTCAGGCAGGATTGGGCGAGGTGGGGTTATCTATACCTCTTTTTCCTGGTTCAGCTGTTGCTCCAGGTCCTGGCTCGCTTGGAGACTTACCAGGGGGGAGTTATCCTTCTGGCTCCTTGGTGGTCAGCCCAGCCTTGGTTTCAGGTGCTGCTTGCTCGGTGTCCGAACCCGAGGGTCTTCCTGCAACTCTGCCTCTTTCAACAGATCAGTTTGGCTCTGTACGTGGCTGGTTCGCTCTTCTCCTCAAGTCTTCTCGTCTGATCTCTCTTAACTCGGGTCTATCATCCCTTGTGTAATGCGCAAATGGCTTCATTGATGGTTTCCCACCTGTGTACTTCGTCTCGGCGGTAGTATGAAGTTTTCTGGCGGTCCTTCCGTTATTTCCTATCTCTGCGTAGGTGTACTTTGAACTCTGATAGCGTTGTCTTGTCCTTCCTTTCATGGTTGTTCCAGGACTGTCATCCTATGTCTAATACTGCCACCTCATATCGTGCGGCGCTGGTGGAGCCGCTACAGCTTGTATTCGGTATTGATGTTCCTTCTGCTCCATTCCTCAAGCTGTCTCATGCGTTGTTTCACCTCCGGCCTGCTCATGCACCGCCTGAGCTGTCCTGGTCTTTGTACCGGGTGCTCTCTTTTCTCTCTTCTCCTCGGTTTGTAGTGGCCCCTTCGGTTCAGGATTATTTTTCTAAGGCTGTTTTCCTGTTGGCCTCTGGAGATCGAGTCAGGGAGCTTCATGCTCTCCTCCGATGCAGGGGTTTCTGCTCTTTTGGTCCTGGTGGTAGGTTTGTTCGTTTGCAGCCTTCTCTTTCTTTTCTGGTGAAGAATGAGTCTGTTTCTTTCCGAAGGGGTCCTTGGGCTGTTGATGCTTGGTTGGTCTGGCTGGGGGTGTATCATGTGTTGTGTCCGGTTTTGACTCTCTGCTGCTTCCAGCGCACCACGGCCTTAGTAGCCGAGGACACACTTTGGGTTGATTGGTTTCCTTTCTTCCCTGTTCCGGGGTTTAGGTCTGTTAGGTTGTCTGCTGGGTCCTTTGGTCCAGCTCTCCTGCGGTCTATCCTCGTGCCCATGGTGTTGTATGTTTGCTGTATTGGCGATCGCCTCAAGGGTTTGTCCCTCTTGTGTTATCTTTGGGTAAGTAGCTCTGGGGAGCCGACGGGGCTCTCCTCCCCCCCAGAAAACCAGCATTAAATATAATGAAATGCCATTTTCTGGGTGAGACCCAGAGGCTCCCCGGCAACCCTCCCTCCCTCCAGTCGGCAATTTTTTTTGCGTTTTTGACATCCAACCTTAAGAACAGAAGGGTGGGTAGCCAGCATGAAGGTCTGGGGCTCCCCCATCCTCCTCCCGGGGAGTGGCGGGGTTGTGCAGACAGTGGCACGGCAATGTGGTGACATCATGCTAGTTTGCTTGTTTACATTTGGGGGAGTTCTGTCCACTCGTTTGGCTCTTTGTAGCAATGTTTTCACCAGAATAGGGGTTTGTTTTGGGGCGCTTACCTTTCTGGGTGCCTGACCCGGTCGATGGCAGGCATAGAATGCTTCCAACCACATGGGGGTTTCTATAGGACATTGCTCTTCATGCCTCTCTGAGGGGGGCCAGGTTCTGTCTTGTGGTCTTCGGTAGGCCTAAAACTTGATGCACATTGATTGATACCAGAAATCTAATACAGTGGTACCTCGCATAACGATTGCCCCAAAAGGTGAACATTTTGGGTAATGTCCGGCCCGATTAGCGACAAATCGTCCCGTATGGCGAACGTTCGTTTGAGTAACGTCAACACCACATGGTGGGGTCAGCCTGCTTCTTGCACATTCTTGGACGCCTCCGACTATGCAAATAAATTATGTTGTTCTTGTTTAAACCGAGATGTTGCAAAGCATTGACATTTTTGTAGAAAAAAGAAATTAAATTTCTGAAATACAACAAATGTCAAAAAGGTTCGTTTGGTGTTCGGCAGGTAGGCTGCTCCAGTATAACTCTCTTTCTTAGTATCAAATGTGTTCCATTTGTTTTGTATTTGTCATTTACGTCTCAATAGTGGAGCAGCCTACCGTACATACACTGCACAAACCTTTTGTGACATTTTTCTTTCTTCATATTTGTTCAATATTTATTTTTCATTTGCCTTATAGCAAAAGGTTCGTTTGGTTTTCCGCAGGTAGGCTGCTCCATGTTTCTTGCATAAAAAAATGAAAATAAAAAACAGTTGAAACAATTTGAAAAATGGACAAATGCCATAAAGGTTCATTCAGTGTTTGTCGGGTAGGCTGCTCCATTATTTAAAACATCGAATATCATGTTGATGTTTTTCGGTGGTAGAACGGATTAAATTGATTACCATTAATGTCAATGGGGACATTCGTTTTGTATGACGTCCATTTCACATGACGACGACGACGCTAGAACGGATTAAATTCATTATTTGAGGTACCACTGTACAGTGGCACCTCGATTAATGTGTTTAATCCGTTCCTGCACTGAGCTCATCATGTGGAAAACTCGTCTTGCGAAACAACAACAAAACTGTCATAAAAGGTGTCCGAGAACCAGCGGAAATGCTCGTTAATCGAGGAAAAGCTCGTTAGTAGAGACAAATGTTCTGGGAGTGGCTTGCTCGTTACTCAAAATGCTCGTAGATAGAACCGCTCGTTAATCGAGGTGCCACTGTATATCCATATCAGCCTGAATAGTTCTGGGGATCCTCTGGGTCTCACCCAGAAAATGCCGTTTCATTACATTCAACGCTGTCTTTTTTTTCTTTTTTTAGTGTCCTGCTATGAATTAATAGTTTGTATATCAATATGGACAAATTTATTATGTGGCCTAATGCTGAAGGTCTTATCTAGTGATTCTTGACATTACAAAACAATTTTGCTGTGATAATTCCTAATTTGAACCCCTTGTTCAAAATCTGTATAATTTTGTATTTAAAATCAGAACTCTTTCCTGTTCAAAATGTTCATCCTTCCCTGTTTAAAAACTGGCACTCTCCCTTGTTAAAATCTGCACCATTTCTGGTTAATATACATCTTTTCTGGTATATAATCTACACACTTCCCTGTATAGAAGCTGCACTATTTCCTGTTCAAAATCTACATACTTCCTTGTTTAAAATATGCACCCTTTCCTGTTCAAAATCTATACCTTTCCTTATTCAAAATCTGTACTTTCTCTGGTCAACAACTACAACCTTCCCTGTTCAAAATCTGCATCCTTTCCTGTTCAGAGTCTGCTACATTTTCTGTTCAAACTCTGCCACATTTCTTGTTTAAAGTCTGCAGCGTTTCCTGTTCAAAACCATTTAGTTTCTTTGTTGGTCAAGTCTTGCTACAAGTGTCGAGTTGCATCTTAGGTGGCCTATTTTTTGCATATATTCATGAACAGAGTAATAAAAAAATTCTGAAAATTTACAGGTACATTTAGTGTTATGTTGCCAAGAGAAAAGATATGTAAGTTATAGTTTAACAGCAGTGATCTAGAATTTTGACTATTCATTCAAGTATGCAATTTAATAATTATGAAGTCCAAAAAAGGCCCAGTTTATATTTAATTTTAATTCCATTCCAAGAAAATAAGAGCCCAAAATCCATAACAGTTGGTTAATTCTTGCTGTGGGATGGTTCTCCTCAGTGGCGTTCCAAGCCTTCCACTTGGTTAGCACCAAGCCTAACCACCGCACCAGGCCCTTGGGGGTCACAAGCATCTACCAGGGTCCACAACCAGAATCTAGCCCCTCTCAATAGAGGTTGTAGCAACCACATTAGAGATAATGTGGCAACGACTTACATTATCTCCACATTTCCAGGAATCAAACATCCCACTAATGACAGCTGCAATATACTGTATAATAATTTAATGTGTTGGGGGGACAGGCAGCTAGAGTGTATTTATGCACATTAGGCTTATATTGAGGTCTCCCTCAAGGTTGAATTACTGACCCTGCCCAGGATGCAACCCCACAACAAGCTAGTTAACTCCTGGGTAATTACTTACTTCGAAATGAACAGGTGCAGTAGGTAATAGGAAATGCTCCCAACCATTTCTGTTCTGCTCGGGATTCAAACCCAGAATTCTCTATTGCAAGTCGAGAATGAACCCGACTGTACTACCAGGACCCCTCAAATGCTCGTAATACTAATGATATCAAGCAGATATCAAACAAGCTTTCCCATCAGCCAATTTACTGCTGCCTGGGTCTAGAAACAGATCAGGTTAGTATGCATATAAGGCAGCCAGACACAGCATCTTCAGCCTAACTCTACCAGTGGTTCAGTGACAAACACTCTGGATATACTGCAGACCATCTCCAATGGCATCGACATTCATCATCAAACCACTGTCAACTACATTAACTAAGGGGCCTGACGCCCAAGTGGACAGCACTTGAGATTCATAATCCTGAGGTTCCGGGTTCGATTCCTGGTGGAGGCGGAAACAAATGGGCAGAGTTTCTTTCACCCTGATGCCCCTGTTACCTAGCAGTAAACAGATACCTGGGAGTTAGACAGCTGCTATAGGCTGCTTCCTGGGGATGTGTAACAAAAAAAAGAGGCCTGGTCGAGGACCGGGCCACGGGGGTGCTAAGCCCCGAAATCATCTCAAGATAACCTCAAGAGACATGCATGAAAATATGTATATTTAATTACCGTAATGTGTTTGGTGTCACCAAAATCAACATAACGATAAAACATTACAAGATAGAGTCGGGGATATCTGATCAATCCAGTCGAAAGGAAAAAAAAACACAAGAAAGGTGGAGTGCCCCAAAACAAGTTGGAAACAGTTGTAACTCTGAAAAACTATGTAAACACTCTTTGTCCAGTCCTAACTGCTAGATAGTTACTCTTGTTTACCACCTGATGGCAGCAGTAGAAACTCAGGGTTCTAGCTGACTGTCCACATCAGTCATGTGCCTGGTGTTGTGGAAACAATAACTCCTAGTGCTCTGTCTGCTCTTTTTTGGCACCTTGAGGGCTGGCTGAAGATGAAGAGACTATGAGCCATAATAAAAGGAGCAAAACTGCCTGCCTCTGAAGAAGTGCATAAAGCTCACTAACATTACAACTAGAATCAAGAGCTAACAGAAAGACTGCCTACAGAAAAAAAATCCAGAGAAAACTGAGACCTTTAGCAGTAAGAACATCATGAGCACTATCCAAAGACCAAAATGGCTCTGAAGGAGAATGAGATGGATGAAGGTGAAAAAACACCTGAGGCAACTTAAGGAAAAGAGAAGATGAAAGATAAATCCCAAATGCCAGAAAGAGAAGCTTTCCCATGGTTGAATGATAGGATGTGACATTATAAGGCATCAAGTGATGGTTTACAAACAGCCATGACAAAAGGGTGAGAAACGCAGAAACAGAGACCGTAGAAAGTTGGTGAATGGAGAGCAGCAGGCAAAACCCCTCCAAGCTACCTCTTAATGTCAGTGAGTGGTTACCCAAAGATGGGATAACATAAGGTCAGCCACCTGACCACCATACAGGTGGATCTAAACCAGACCTAAAATACCACATGCTAAGATCGGCAAAATGTCTCAAACCATTTAAGCGATTCATCACGCCGCTCTACTGGAAGAGACGGAGCCTCAGAAAAATGCCTGTGATTGGACAATGAAGTCATAGATTCAGAAACCATGGTTATACCAGTCACCTAGTAGCCACAAAAATCACCCTGCTGAAAACATCTCCAGCTTGACCATAATAAGAAGTAAAAGCCAACCCAAGGTAAAGGGAAGTGAAATCTCATCAGCCTCAGTCCAAATGAAAAGCATCTACTACCACAGAAACCACGAGACATACACAGGAAACCATCGATTTCACACAGAGGTGACAAGACCTTGGATGCTCTGGATGACCGAGCATCTCGCACACCCAACAGTAAGACAGGTTGTCATTCACCCACTAGATCGAAATTGAATGGAACCGAGAGAAAGACCATCTGCGAGGACATTTAATTGGCTCTGGATGTGAACCACTTCAAGAGTTAAACCTCAAGAATTCAGAAGCCATTCTACCCCACAGTCAATCAATTGGGAAAAGACCATCAGGGACTACTCTAGTTGAGACAGCACCACCAGGGAGCAATTGGAATGTAGCGTGAACCAAACTGCAGCCAACTCGTGAAGAGTAATGTTCTTGCAGCAGACAGAGGGCCAGTTACCCTAAGTAGAATAGTGAATTTTTGAGACAAACCCTAGTCAAGAGCTGAAGCATCCATGAATAACTCGAGCATGGGTAGGGTAACGCACCACCAAAGTGAATCACAAAAAGCTTCAAAGAGGAAAATAGAGACAAAGAAGTCTTTGCAGGCAGACTATCTCCTAAAGTTTCCCAATATCAAGAAAACTTTCAATTTAAAGTGTCCTCTTCTAACCTACCAGAGAACCCAAAACAGAAAACAGGACAGTGTGTCACTTTTATGAGTCGCTTCCATTTTCTAGTACGACAATCTTTGGTCTTGTGTAACGAATACGAGCAAAAAGCGACGTTCTTTGTAGGAGGATAGGTTGCTGCAGAGCCTCTGGGCTCTGCACTTAGTTCCAGCAACTGCAAAAAGGGTTTTCCTGGAGAAACCAGATGAATCCATCATCCCATCAGAGGCCTTTGAGCTATGCAGTACCAGGCAAGTGAGAGAGGTGACTGACAGGTTGAGACTCCATGTGACCTAGGCCGTCATCTGTGCCAACCACGAAAGTTAGCCTGTTTCGTTTCATTTAACTTTTCTCTGATCAAAATAGCCAAATTTTGGTACTGGCTCATAGGCAGTCAGTGTGGATCTCAAAAGTCAGGCAATACCAGACATAAGCTCCAAGAAGCTACTGAGGGGATTTTCCCAGAATATAACACCAACAAAGGTATGCCATTTTAGCCTAACATGATGGTGAACAGGTACTGATCTAGTTTCCAAAAATATATGAAATAAACAATCATTTTAATTTTGCTTGCTTGACTGTGCTGCATTCAGAACAAAAAATTAATGCACAAAATAACGAAATGAAATCGGGCAAGAAAGTGAAGCAGTCATAGCAAATACCAATTAATATAAAGGTTTATCATAAGTGTACCTCTTTGATCTTCGATTTACATTCACCAAAATTTTGAGGTTTCCTTCTTGCCAAGCACCCAGTCCTCCTACAATGTCCTACAATGTATTTACCCTACAATATGATTTAGCTTGATTGAAATGCTCCACATACAAAAGCATATGTCTTCAAGTTTTGTAAGACTGACAAATTATTTCATGAAATGTTCCTTTTCAGATCCAAGATTCTCCAGAAGTGGCCGTATTCTGAAGGGTAAAGGCCCATTGTTTAGTTTGGAATCAAGTTTGGGGGATGGAGACACGGACTGTGATCCTGACTTTGAAATAAAAGGGGAAGAAATTGGTGAAGAAAATGTGGGTCATCAAAGTTTAGTGTACAGGAAGAAGAGAGGAAGAAAAAGAAAAAGACGTCTCCCATCTCCCGATGATTTTGATGATGAACTGGTGCTTGCTAATGGGGATGAAACAGATGGCATGAATGTGGAAGCTTCAATTAAAGACGAACCAATGGATGCAGATGATGATGAATTAGCCATGGAAATCTTGAGAACAAAAGGGTATGGATTAAGAACGAAACGGCGACCAAAGAAACTAAGTGATATGCACTACATAGAGGAAAAGGCAGTTAAAAAACGAATGGAGAGAACTCAAGAATTTTCCTGTCATGTGTGCACAAGAATATTCCCAACATTTTCACGATTACAAAGGCATGCCAAGGAGGTGCACGATTCCACTGAATTTGCATTCCCATGTGATCTTTGTGGTGTTGTTTTCACTAGGCCCCATAACTTAGAACGTCATAAAGATACAAAGCACAGTGATGGTGAAAGGCGTTTTGTTTGTGAACTTTGTGGACGGAGGTTTGGACGTCAAGATGTACTTTCGGTACATATTTCAATGGTTCATTTTAAAAAGGGCTTGCAAGGTAAAAAAGGACCTTCAGTTCTTGGACCTAATACTGTGCACTGTACCAGTTGTGATAAATTTTTTTCCAAAGAACAAAAATTAAAGGAACATAGACAAGGAAATCTAACTTGCAATGATTGTTCAATATCCTTTGAATGCAAGACATCTCTGAGAATACATCAATACAAGCACCATCCAACAGCTTGCAATGAATGTGGAAAGGTTTGTGATAGTAAGCAGCAAATGTATTTTCATCGTTTATCACATGCACCCAAGTTTGTGTGTAAGTATTGCAACAAAGGATTTTTGTGGAAGTCTCAGTATACAGTCCACATGGCAACACACACCGGTGAAAAAAATGTCATGTGTGATATATGTGGTAAATCCTTTGCTCATAAACTTGCTGTGAGTAAACACAAGTGGCAGGAACACAATGAAAATAATAAAAAATTCAAGTGCCAAACCTGTGGTAAATCTTTTGTGTATAAAGGAAAACTGCAATCACATGTGCGTAGTCATACTGGAGAGAAACCATTTACGTGTCATCTCTGCTCTTCTACTTTCTCTCAGCGATGTAATTTGACAGCACACATAAAGAGTGTTCATGGTGTGTACATACAGTCCATCAAGAGTGATGGAACAACTCAAACTCAGCTTGTAAAATATAAACGTGCTAAGAAAATTGCGCCAAGCGAACCACCACCACCAACACCACCACCACCACTACCACCGCCAACAGCTGTGGTAAACACTGTGATATCTCCACCTGTTGAACCTCAAGCTGCTGCTAATCAGCCTCAAGTTGCTATCCAGGAACAAGTACAAATGTCCGAGTCATTTGAAACCGAAGCAGCTGTTTACCAGATTGTATATGCATATCCTCAGTAGCCTGCTCATTCATTTTGAAAGCTTCGTCTTTGCTGTATGTTGATTTTTATAGTATTTATGCAATATTTGTTATGTTTATTAAAAGGCAGTATGTATAGTGCTGTATGAATATTTAGTATTTATGTTGGTTTAGTTGGTGAATACAAGAAAGTACGTAAACAAGATCATGGGATGATGTAAATCAGAAAAAGATTGCAATAAATTTAAGCTGGCATAAGAGTGTAAAAAGAGAAACAAATTAAATAATTAATATATTGTTGTGTCTGTACTGCAATCCTCACCAGCAGCCACTGTGTAAGTATTTCTGAAAGGTGATTTAGTACTGACTGAAATATGCAGCAATTTTTTTTTTTTTGGGGGGGGGGGGGAGATAAGGGTTTTTTCTTAATATGGCTTCACTATATTAATGAATAGTGTCCTTTACACTTTTTCAACTGGATTTCTTTCAAGTGTGTAAATTGAAACTGAAATCAGCTCTGTTTATTCTTAGATTGGATGGCATTATTTATCCCAGAAAAAGACAGTTAAGTTGTAGTTATAATATGTACAGTACATACTTTCAAAACTAAAACCCCATTGACTTAAACATTGCCATGTATAAATTATTTGTATATACTGTGTGTGTGTGTGTGTGTGTATATATATATATATATATATATATATATATATATATATATATATATATATATATATATATATATATATATATATATATATATATGTCGTACCTAGTAGCCAGAACGCACTATTTGGCCTACTATGCAAGGCCCAATTTGCCTAATAAGCCAAGTTTTCCTGAATTAATATATTTTCTCTAATTTTTTTCTTATGAAATGATAAAGCTACCCATTTCATTAGGTATGAGGTCAATTTTTTTATTGGAGTTAAAAGTAACGTAGATATACGTATGACCGAACCTAACCAACCCTACCTAACCTAACCTAACCTATCTTTATAGGTTAGGTTAGGTTAGGTAGCCGAAAAAGTTAGGTTAGGTTAGGTTAGGTAGGTTAGGTAGCTGAAAAACAATTAATTCATGAAAACTTGGCTTATTAGGCAAATCGGGCCTTGCATAATAGGCAGAGAAGTGCGTTCTGGCTACTAGGTACGACATATATATATATATATATATATATATATATATATATATATATATATATATATATATATATATATATATATATATATATATATATATATATATTTATTATTGGAATAAAAGAGGGCTTCTATCCCTCTGACTAGTGCTCTTGCATCTTAATTTAATTGGAAGAGGATTTCTCCAAATGTCATCTTTGTTTGAAGTAAACTAAAAGAAATAATTAACTGTAGAATGTATTACACTTATTATAAATTTACACAACATTTCGAACCTACATGGCTCATTCTCAAGTGATGGGACTATGCTGGGCATATTGGATTTTATACCATTTGGGAAGTCAGGTACATAATACAAATAGGTGAGGAGTACGGCATAAAGGAGGAAAGAATAGGGCATAAATGGGGGATGTAAATAGGGACGAATAAAGTAAAACAAAGGGGGAGGAACCACATACAAAGATTAAATCAGGTGTAGTGGGCATGGCATTTTGAGCAATGTCTTCTATGTTGGCATTTTCACGTTCCAGTCTTGTTCTTATGCTCATGGTGGGTAGAATGAATAGTTCAATAATTTGGGTATTTATGGTGGGTCGTTCTACTTTTATGTGGATTCCTTCAAGAATTTGTTATCTTCTTACATCTTGGGTTTTATCTATTATACAATTGTTTTATTCAACAAATAAATAAAACAAATATGTTGAATAAAAACACTTGTATAATAGACAAAACCCAAGATGAAAGATTACAAATTCTTGAAGCAATCCACATAAAAGTAGAAAAACTCACCATACCTAAATTACAAAACTATTCACTCTACCCACTATGAGAGTAAGGACAAGACCGGAATATGTAGATGCCAACATAGAAGACACTGCTCAACATGCTACGCCTGATTTAATCCTTGTATGTGTATGATAATCTTTGTATGATAATATGAAATTTAATGATAATGAATAAATAATGAAATTTAATCTTTGTATGAAAACCATAACATGCCTGATTTAATCTTTGTATGTGCTTCCTCCCCTTTTTTCTACTTTATTTGCCCCTATTTACATCCCCCATTTATGCCTTATTTTGTTGACCAGACCACACACTAGAAGGTGAAACACAACATTGCTACGAGGAGAAGTTAGAGGCATTAAATATGCCAAAACTAGAAGACAGAAGAAAAAGAGGTGATATGATCACTACATACAAAATAGTAACAGGAATTAATAAAATCGATAGGGAAGATTTTCTGAGACCTGGAACTTCAAGAACAAGAGGTCATAGATTTTTAACTAACTAAACAAAGATGCTGAAGAAATATAAGAAAATTCACTTTTGCAGAGTGGTAGACGGTTGGAACAAGTTAAATGGGAAGGTGGTGGAGGCCAAAACCGTCAGTAGCTTCAAAGCATTATATGACAGAGTGCTGGGTAGACGGGACACCACGAGCTTAGCTCTCATCTTGTAACTACACTTAGGTAATTACAAGATAAACTTGATTTAAGGAGAGGTCACTATGGGGAACTTCGAAAAAGTTTTAATGAGTGTAATTGGACAGACTTGTTGCTAGGCAGGGAAGTAAATGAAATGTATGCCAAATTTTGCAAAATATACGATGAAGGCACACAAACATTTATACCAAGAATCAAAACAGATGAAGATAGACAGAGACTACAGGACGACCTGGACAAACTGGAGGAATGGTCTAGAAAATGGCTGCTAAAGTTCAACTCAGGAAAGTGTAAAGTAATGAAATTAGGCAAGGGGAGCAGAAGGCTGAACACAAGGTACCATCTGGGAGGTGAAATCCTACAAGAGTCAAATAGAGAGAAAGATCTGGGGGTCGATATCACACCAAACCTGTCCCCAGAGGCCCACATCAAAAGGATATCATCAGCGGCATATGCTAGGCTGGCCAATATAAGAACTGCCTTTAGAAACTTGTGTAAGGAATTGTTCAGGACCCTGTATACCACTTATGTAAGACCAATCCTGGAGTATGCAGCTCTAGCCTGGAGTCCATACCAAGTTAAACACAAGACGAAGTTAGAGAAGATTCAGAGGTATGCCACCAGACTGGTCCCGGAACTGAGAGGAATGAGTTACGAGGAAAGGCTAAGGGAGCTGAACCTCACAACCCTGGAAAACAGAAGAGTAAGGGGAGACATGATAACCACCTACAAAAGCACTTTAGCGGAGACTTTAGCAGTCTCCGTGGTGTAGTGGTAAGACACTCGCCTGGCGTTCCGCGAGCGCTATGTCATGGGTTCGTATCCTGGCCGGGGAGGATTTACTGGGCGCAATTCCTTAACTGTAGCCTCTGTTTAACGCAACAGTAAAATGTGTACTTGGATGAAAAAACGATTCTTCGCGGCAGGGGATCGTATTCCAGGGACCATAGGATTAAGGACTTGCCCGAAACGCTACGCGTACTAGTGGCTGTACAAGAATGTAACAACTCTTGTATATATCTCAAAAAAAAAAAAAAAAAAAAAAATTCTCAGGGGAATTGACAGGGTTGACAAATACAAACTCTTTAGCGTGGGTGGATCACGAACAAGGGGACACAGGTGGAAACTTAGTATCCAGATGAGTCACAGAGACATTAGAAAGAATTTTTTCAGTGTCAGGGTAGTTAACAAATGGAATGCATTAACCCTTTAACTGTACAACGCGCTTGCAGACCCACGTCTGGAGTGCGCTACATGCCTCCAGGTATTTTTATTTTTCACGTTCCATTCAAAACTCCTGCGGCTACATGGGGTTCACATCAGCTTTCTCAGGGCTCTTGTAAACAGACGCCATCTTTAAAAAAAATCATGGTCCACATTCCCGGGTGTGAGAGCCTCAGTAGTGAGTGAGCAACCAAGGCTGGCGCTCGCAGCATGAGCGCACAGCACTGCTGTTCAGCGTGTGACCACAGCATCGCCTAATAATGTCAAAATATATATATAACCTGTATTATTTAGCCATGATAGTATTATAGAAGAGCCTGAGTGTGATAATGACTGGGTACAATGTTCAAATATCAGTGATTCAATGCTGTTCATGATGTTCACAGCACTAGCCACAGCATTATTTCGTTCATTTAGGAATGTTTAAATGACTTCTTAGGTTCCTTTTCAAAATAAACTTGTGGTCAATTATTCATTTACAGGAATTAGTGACCAGGATTGTAGTTATAATTAGCATTGTGCATAGTATTGTGGAAGGAGGAATTTTGGTGAGGGAGGGAGGAAGGGAGAGAATTGAGGTAGCCTCACTGAGTGACAACCACTCTTGTTTTGCTCACCATACTAGCTTTGTGGTTCGCTATGGAGAGCACACATGTACATGGGTATATACAGTGTGTGTATATAGTGTAATAACAGCAACAGGAGTATGTTGAGTGGAGCTTATATTGTTTCTGCTGTATTGTGCCTACCAATTTTTGTCAAGTACCATTCAAGCTGTCATTGCAATCAATCTTAGCTACCTATGTGCTTTAATATACTGTACCTACAATTTTCTCTCATCTTCTTTTTTCATTCCATGTAACTGTTATCATTTTTTTGTCTATAAATTTTGCAAGTATTTACCTCCTTAAAATTTTCTTAGATTAAGGACCTGCCCGAAACGCTGCGCGTGCTAGTGGCTTTACAAGACTATAATTACCATATTATGTATCCTCACATTCCCAATGTACATTCTTGTATATGCATAAATAAATAAATAAATAAAGCTATTTTGGTGAGGGAGGCGACGTCATAATCGTAGCGTCGTCTGCTGTCTGCTGTGTGATTTCTCATGCAGTGTATGGTGGCCACTGTACTGTTTGGAAACAATACCGGCTTACTTGCATAGTTCTCGTAAATAAAACATGTAGATAGGTATATATAACATGTGTAAATAGTGTAATAAAAACAATAACAGTATGGTGAGAGGAGCAATGTTGGCGAGTAAGATGTTGGAGTGAGGGAGAGCTGGCTGGGTGTGGCTGCTCACACTCTTGGTGTCCTAAATGTGTTGATGATAAATGTATATAGTGTGTGACAGTGTATAGTGTGTACATATGTTGTAAATATACATAAATGAACATGAAACATTGGTGTGAATAACTGTATGATGGGAGGAGCAATGTTGCCAAATACAATGTTGGAGTAGTGAGGGAGGGCTGGCTGGGTATGACAGCTCACACTCACGGTGTTCTGAATGTGTTGATGGTGAATGTATATAGTGTGTGACAGTGTATAGTCACTGTAAATAGATTGTATATATACATAAATTAGCATGATACATGGTAAATATGTGCAACATATGTGTACACAAGTGTCATGCACATAACACAGTGTCCTCGGTCAGTACGGATGTTTTACTGCCATAATAAAGTGTACGTGTTCATTATACATAGGATTAGCACATAAAAACAAATAAAATGTATTTGGAACTGTGCGCAAAAAATGAACAATATATATTTGCGGCAACTTGTGTGCCCCGCCCGGGTGCCCTACTGGCCCTGGGAGCGTACGTCACGGGCGAATGGGGAATGATGACGTTACGCGCAAACTTACGGACCCCATAGCAGCCAAAGTAAATAAAATTTCGATTTTTTTTTTACATACCCATACTGAGGGAAGGGTTTTTGACACTTTAAAAAAACAAAAGAATTTTTTCAAGAGAATTTATTTTCTGCACACTGGGGAGGTGTCATATTTGGAGGCGGCGCAGTTAAAGGGTTAAGTAGTGTTGTGGTGGAGGCTGAGTCCATACACAGTTTCAAATGTAGATATGATAGAGTGCAGTAGGCTAAGGAATCTGTACACCAGTTGATTGACAGTTGAGTGGCGGGACCAAAGAGCCAGAGCTCAACCCCCGCCAACACAACTAGGTGAGTACCAAAACGGAGATGGTGGGCCAGAAAACAGGATTGGTTCAACAGAAATTGCGAGAGGGCCAGGGACCAAAAGACACAAAAATGGAATCAATATAGGAAGAGGCCAAACCCCCAAACATACCAAAGATGCGAGAAATAAATATTCTGCAGTAAGGAGAGAAGCAGAAAGAAATTTTGAAAAAGGGATAGTGGATAAATGTAAAACAGAACCAGGCCTATTCTATAAATTCATAAACAACAAATTGCAGGAACAGGATAATATTCGGAGGTTGAAAATGGGAAATAGATTCACGGAAAATGAAAAGGAAATGTGTGAAGAGGTATCTAGAGATGAAGTGGAAAAAATGATCAAGGAACTAAGTAAGAACAAAGCAGTTGGTCCAGATGGAGTTTCACCATAGGTTCTGAGAGAATGTGCACCTGAGCTCAGCATTCCACTTGAACTGATTTTTCAGGCATCCTACGAATTTACTAGGTTTCTATCATTGAGCCAAAATATATTACAGGAAAGAGATGGTTGGGTTGACTGTATTTATCTGGACCTAAAAAAGGCTTTCGACAGAGTTCCACATAAGAGGTTGTTCTGGAAACTGGAACATATAGGAGGGGTGACAGGTAAGCTTCTAACATACATGAAAATTTCCTAACTGATAGAAAAATGAGGGCAGTACTCAGAGGCAATGTATCGGACTGGAGAAATGTCACAAGTGGAGTACCACAGGGTTCAGTTCTTGCACCGGTGATGTTCATTGCCTACATAAATGATCTGCCAGATGGAATACAGAATTATATGAACATGTTTGATGATGATGCTAAGATAATAGGAAGGATAAGAAACTTAGATGACTGTAATGCACTACAAGAAGACCTGGACAAAATAAGTATATGGAGCACCACTTGGCAAATGGAATTTAATGTAAATAAATGCCATGTTATGGAATGTGGAATAGGAGAACATAGACCCCACACAATCTACAAATTATGTGGAAAATCTTTAAAGACTTTTGATAAAGAAAGAGATCTAGGGGTGGTTCTAGATAGAAAACTATCACCTGGGGACCACACAAAGAACATTGTGTGAGGAGCCTATGCCATGCTTTCTACCTTCAGAATTGCTTTTAAATACATGGATGTGCAAAATACTAAAGAAATTGTTCATAACTTTTGTTAGGCCAAAGCTAGAATATGCAACGGTTGTATGGTGCTCATATCTTAAGAACTACATCAACAAGCTGGAAAAGGTGCAAAGACATGCTACTAAGTGGCTCCCAGAACTGAAGAGCAAGAGCTACAAGGAGAGGTTAGAGGTATTGAATATGCCAAAACTAGAAGATAGAAGAAAAAGAGGAGATATGATCACTATGTACAAAATAGTAACAGGAATAGATAAAATCAATAGGGAAGATTTCCTGAGACCTGGAACTTCAAGACCAAGAGGTCATAGATATAAACTAACTAAACAAAGATGACAAAGAAATAAGAAAATTCACTTTTGCAAACAGAGTGATAGATGGTTGTGTGATGATAATCTCTTTCAAGAGAGATTGAGCCTGCTCTTCCCTATATCAGTCACGTCATTCTACAAGTACAAGATGCTACATTCAAGATATGTCCACCAGTAGCACAAAACGTTTTGACCAGGAAGCAAAGCGTACCTTGCACCACCCGTCACGCCGGCTCACCGCCCGTCGTCAACGAGCTAACTACCCATTCTCCGCCTGCCTGCTCCTGATTGGCTGGTGTATCGCCGACAGCACACCTGCACTCACGCCCTCTACCTGAGTCGACGTCTGGGCCAGCTCAAGCCGTCCTCAGAATATTCCTGTGCTCTTAGAAGTTGACATCTCTCTCTGGTATACTAAGCCCTGGCTGTCGTATACTAAGGGAGGTAGCAGCTATAGCCAATATTCTCAGCACCTGATTATTATTGCATTGCACATTATTTTATTGTAGAGTAAATTTTCATATCTAGTAATTATTCATATTGTTTTGTTTTGTTGACTTGTTTTGAATTTTACGTAAGCCAAGGGATTGTCTGTGTTCATATCTTGTTTTCTAAAGTAATTAAAATTTCATTGTTTATATTTTGTGTTTTGCGTGTCTTCCCATTACCTTACCACAGACAAACAGGCAAGCAGTCTTTTTTTTTTTTTTGTAAGTGTGACCAGGCATTGACACCTGCCATTGGAGGACTGCCGAACATCAACACTCCAACACTTTACCGTCACAGTTGGAACAAGTTAGGTGAGAAGGTGGTGGAGGCCAAAACCGTCAGTAGTTTCAAAACGATATATGACAAAGAGTGCTGAGAAGACGGGACACCATGAGCTTGGCTCTCATCCTGTAACTACACTTAGGTAATAACACTTATGTAATTACCTGGGTAATTACACAGTAGCAAAGTTTTAGGTCTTGAGGGTTTAGTGAAAGCCTTGTGCAAGGACAAGAATCAATTGGAAACAAATTGCAAAGCCATGGAAGAGGAAAATAAACTCTTAAAAATAGCTTTGGAAGAAGTTAAAGCAAATTTAAACGTAAATGACTACAATAGGTTAGGTAAGGAAATCCAACAGGAAAAACAACTTTTGTCAGCACAGATGGATGAAGTTACACAGGGAATAGAACAGTATAGAAGGGTATGCAACTCACCTATGCACATGTGGCCAAGGAGAAGAAAAAAATCGAAGAAGCAGTAAAGAAAGTCAAACACTGCAGCAACCAAGATAAAACAAACATTAGGCTTGAAGTGAGAAAAGACTTGGCATCTAACCCAAATTTGGTGCAAAACACAGTTGATCAAAGTAAGTCCTTGATAATTTTTGGTTGCAAAGAAAAAGAGATAACATCTAGGTCAGAAAGAGCTGTAGAAAAAGCGAAAGTAGTAGATAAAATTGTTGACCTCGTGGAGGGTCATACTACTATAGAGCATGTGTGTGACTATAGGAGAATAGGCAGGCATGTAAAAGGGAAAGATCGACCCTTGAGGATCACCCTAAACGGTGCCAAACAGATGGAGGAAGTACTAAGGAATGCTAGGAAATTACAAAGTGATGAGGATGGGAAAGTATGGTCATTAAGACGAGATCTTTCAAAAGAAAACAGAGAAGCTGAAACGGAATCTCGTAGGGCAAAACATATAAATGAGAGGCGAAACAAAGAAGAAATAAATTCTTTTTTCTACAAAGTGATAAGGGTAGGCAGGCCAGTAAAATGGTACAAGAAGGCAAACCAACAAAATTGCTAGTGATGGTAGTGAAGATGTAGTGGAGAATAAGGAGAGGGGGGAACATGTTCCTGAAAATTGTATACACCAATGTAGATGGAGTGAGATCAAAGATACTGGAGGAGTGATGTAATACAGCTGCAGATGCCAGACATTGTTGCACTCATGGAGACGAAACTTGAAAATTATATTTTATACGAGGTCATGTTCCTAAGGGGCTACTCAGTTTTGAGATGGGACAGAAAAATTAACAAAGGTGGTGGTATTTCTGTGCTGGTGAAAGAACACCTAAAGGCAAATGAAATAATTATTGCCAATCCACGAGAAGTTGACGTAATAGCAGTAGAGATCTGCCATCAGGATGATAAACTAATGATCATAAATGCATATAGTCAACCGCCAAGCAACACATGGATAAAGGAGGAGCTACATGATAAATGACAGGGTCTTATAACAATAATGAAAGAGATTATAACGAGAGCGGATAAAGATAGATCACGACTATTGGTAGTCGGCGACTTTAACTTGAAATCCATTGACTGGGAAGCATATGAAGCTAAAACAGAAGACTTTTGGACCTGTAGATTCGTGCACCTCATCCTGGTAACATTCTTGTATCAACATGTTAAACAGGCTACGAGGATGAGGGACGGGGATGTTTCCCTCCATACTAGATTTGATATTTACCAGGAAGGAGGAAGAGATATTTGACATTCAGTACCTTCCTCCTTTGGGTAAAAGTGACCATGTGTTTTTGGGAATAAAGTATGCAATGCATTATAATCTGGAAGAAAATAAGGAGGTTGAAGCAGTTGAAAAACCTGAATTCAGGAGAGGACATTATGGGGACCTTAGAATTTTTTTTAATGTGGATAATTGGACAGATTTGTTGTTGGGCACGAAGTAAATGAGATGTATGTCAAGTTTTGTGAAATATATGATAAAGGCACAAAAAAATTATGCAAAAACAAAGATGCAGAATCTGGAAACAGGATTGGTTCAACAGAAATTGCGAGAAGACCAAAAGACACAAAAATGGAATCAATATAGGAAGAGGCCAAACCCCCAAACACACCAGCGATACAAAGATGCGAGAAACAACTACACGGCAGTGAGGAGAAAGGCAGAAAGAAATTTTGAAAAAGGGATTGCGGACAAATGTAAAACAGAACCAGGTCTATTCTACAAATTCATAAACTAGAAATTGCAGGTAAAGGATAATATTCAAAGGTTGATAATGGGAAACAGATTCACATAAAATTAATAGGAAATGTGTGAAACATTAAATGAAAAGCTCCAAAGTGTGTTGTTCAAAATGAAATCTTCAGGAAATCAGATACAATAAGAATTCCAGAGAACAACATAAAGGTGTCTAGAGACAAAGTGGAAAATATGCTCAAAGAGCTAAGTAAGAACAAAGCAGTTGGCCCAGATAGAGTTTCACCATGTAAACTAAACTTCATGGGTTCTGAGAGAATGTGCATCTGATCTCAGCATTCTACATCACCTGATTTTTCAGGCATCCCTGTGTACAGGATTCGTAGCAGATGTGAGGAAAATGGCTAACATAGTTGCAATCTACAAAACTGGCGGCAGGAAAGCCCCCTTAATTATAGACCTGTATCGTTGACAAGTGTAATAGTCAAAAAATAGGAAAAAATTATCAAAACTAAATGGGCAGAACACCTAGAAACAAACAATATAATATCAAACCGTCAGTATGGTTTTCAATCTAGAAGATCTTGTGTAACGAATTTACTCAGTTTCTATAATCAAGCCACAGAGATTTTACAGGAAAGAGATGGTTGGGTTGATGGCATCTATCTGGGCCTAAAAAAGGCTTTCAACAGAGTTCAACATAAGAGGTTGTTCTGGAAACTGAAACACATTGGAGGGATGACAAATAAGATGCTAATATGGATGAAAAATTTTCTAATATGGATAGAAAAATGAGGGCAGTGATCAGAGGCAATGTATCGGACTGGAGAAATGTCACAAGTGGAGTACCACAGGGTTCAGTTCTTGCACCAGTAATGTTCATTGTCTACATAAACGATCTACCAGATGGAATACAGAATTATATGAACATGTTTGCTGATGATGCTAAGATACACTAATAGGGAAGATAAGTAACTTAGATGATTGTCATACCCTTAAGAAGAAATTGTTCAGGACTTTTGTTAGACCAAGGCTGTAATATGCAGTGGTTGTATGGTGCCCATATCTTAAGAAGTACATCAACAAACGGGAAAAGGTGCAAAGACATGCCACTAAGTGGCTCCCTGAACTGAAGGACAAGAGCTACGAGGAGAGGTTAGAGGCATTAAATATGCAAAACTAGAAGATAGAAGAAAAAGAGGTGATATGATCACTACAGTACATGCAAAATAGTAACAGGAATTGATAAAATTGATAGGGAAGAATTCCTGAGACCTGGAACTTCAAGAACAAGAGGTCATAGATTTAAACTAACGAAACAAAGCTGCCAGAGAAATATAAGAAAATTCACTTTTGTAAGCAGAGTGGTAGACGGTTGGAACACATTAAGTACAAATATAAGGCACAGCTTCTTATCATCCTTTGCAGATGACACAAAAATCAGCATGAAAATTACCTCTGCTGAAGATATTGAAAAACTACAAGCAGATAATAATAAAGTTTTCGACTGGGCAGCAGAAAATAACATGATGTTTAACAGCGATAAATTCCAGGTACAGTACTCAGATACGGTAAAAATGTGAACCTTAAACATAATACAGGGTACAAACGCAATCAAATTTGCCCGTAGTAGGAAAGCAACATGTAAAGGATTTGGGAATTATGATGTCTGACGACCTAAATTTTAGAGAGCATAACGAAGCAAAATGGATACTTTACATTAGTGCTCACACTAGAAAGATTGAACGACTTCTGATCACCCACACAAATGTGTGAAGGAAGCGAAGAGAAGGAATTAAAGGATATACCCATTACATGCGACACAATTAGGAAGAGCATTCACAAACTAAAAGACTCACAAGCACCCTAACCTTTCATCAGAAGCTGGAGTGGACTTCCAGCCTATTGGCCAAAGAATTTGGTGAATATGAACCATTATTTAAGGAGGGTGTTCACCGGCCCTGCATAACGGTTGGGTTACTAGAGGAAACGGTTGGGATACTAGAGGAAGTGGAACATCTGACTACTGATGAATTTCAGAATATTGTTTTGATTACTCCTGAAGTGGGAATAATTTACACTAAAGTTATTGTTTTCTAGTAACCGACATATTTGGATCCTGAATTTCTTTTCAACAATGAAAGTGTTGTGTGGGCTAAGAGGAACATTGTACGTGGGGAAAAACAAAGCCAGATTGCTGCCTTGGTCCTTGGTCCTGTCTGGCGTTGATCATTGAAATTTTTCGGTCGTTTCTTGTCCCAACTACTCTGGCTTTCACTTCTTACCCGTTTGTTCATAGGTTTTCGTTTTTCATGGTTATTACTACCTGAAATGGCCTCCAGTCGTGTTGCATGTCATCCTCACTCTCAGACTCTGCAGACATGGTAGAAGTTCGCTCCATTTCCTTGATAAGCAAGAGTACTGGTTTGCTACAGCGGTTAGCACAAGTTCACAACCTCCAGGAGCGCTCCCGACGCACGTCCGTCTGTCACAGCAGTTGGGACACAACTGCGTTCGGCCTTTCAATGGTTACTCACGTGAGAGTTGGAGATCCCATGTCTTCACCGTTACGGTTGACGCCCCTCTCCCTCAGATCATGAAGAAAATCCATAAAATGGCTGGTAAATTTGTTCCAGACATCTTCTGTCTTCATCTCCATGGCTCTGTCGTGAGCGGATCCGGTGTTGGTCGCGAACGAACCGGGTTCGCAGTTTTCACCCGTATCTCTAGGACCCACCTTCCTCCTCCTTCTCTTACTCGCAAGCCCCTTCATGAATCCCGTCCCTTGGTCTTTCGCTCTCACTCGCGCTTCCCCTATAACGATCGGCACTCCATCTCTCCATCGGCACTCCAGTCTGCCCTGTCCCTCTGTAGCTCTATGGTGGCGGGCTCAGACGTTATGTATCCGGAGATCCTTCCCCATCTTCCTCAATGCGCCTTTCAGTATTCACTGACCATTTGTAGGATAAGCAACTGCATTTACAAGCAATGGAGCAAACAGTTGTAACTAAAAATGGTATGCTATAACATAACTGAATTCTTGGCCTGCAGTGATTGGTGGACATGTAATGACGTCACGAGCAGGCACAAAGAGGAAGGATGTTGCCACCATGCCAGTGGTGATCAGTACAGCTACGGCAAGTGCGGGGAAAGGATGTTACTCCTCGCTCCAGTCATCCTTTGGGGCGTCGGTCTCTGTGATGCTGTGGGTAAGTAGGACATTCACTTCAACTCATGTACATAAATATATCGGAAAATAATTAGATGTTCATCATTTATAGGAAGTATCATTAATTTGTAAATCTCATTATATATGTTTATGTTAATAAATGACAGTATTTTTTAGGAAGAAGAACCTAGCTAGACACAGTAGTCGTCTACGGTGACGACTTCTTTCATAGTGTCCAGGGCGTCATCGTGTTCAACACGGTGACGACCAGTGACACAGAAGTCTTCCAGTGCCACGACCCGTGACACAGTTGTTGCCCATGGTGATATCCCTTGACACAGTTGTCACCCACGGTGACGACCCTTGACACAGTAACACAGTAATTGCCTATTGTGACGACCTCGTGACACTAGCCGATATACTGCGAAGACCAGTGAACCTGTAGCCATTCATGGTTATGACTCTTGACACAGTAGTTGTCCACGGCGACGACCTTGACACAGTAGTTGTCCACGGCGACGACCTTGACACAGTAGTCGTTAGCGTTGAAGACTCACGACACAGTAATCCACGGAAAACGTCTGATAGTTCACACACTGTATGCTGACTTACTATGTACATCACAGTATATATGTAGACTCATAGTGTACATCACAGTATATATGTAGACTAATCGTGTACAGCACAGTATATACGTAGACTCATTGTGTACATCACCGTATATATGTAGACCAAGAAGACCATTCGCCTGGCACAAGTTTGGTTGGGGAGAATGGTCGTCTACCCAACTCAGCAGCCTTGTTGGTTGGTTGCTGGGTACTGCAACCAAGAACAGCCTCTTTAATAGCAACCCCCCCCCCCCCGTTATATATACGTTCGTTCCCAGGAATTATCCTGTTATATTTGTTCATTCCAAGAAATTTCTCCAAGTTTTATCTGTTCATTCTTCTTGTTCCTCTTATGTCTTTGTTTTTCAGTAGAGTTTTCCCCGTTATATCTGTTCATTTTAGTTATTCTCACTGTTAAATTGGTTCATTCTTAGTTATTATCCCTGTTTATTTGTTGCGATTCCTCCTGTTAAACATGTTCATTACTAGTGATTCCCTCGTTTTCTCTACTTATTTTCAGTGATTCCTCGTTATATTTGATCATTCCTAGTTGTTCTTCCTCTTATATTTGCTCACTTCCAGTGATTCTCTGTTGCTTATGTTAATTTCCAGTGATTTTCTCTGTTAACTACGTTCATTCCCTGAGTTTCTCCTTGTTAGGCTCTGCTTCTACCCAATGTAATTCACCGGGTTTTATCTTCATAGTCATATGAATTATCATTTTATCCATCTTTATTCACAAAAATTATCATCGCCATCGATAAATTCAAAGCAATTCTTCTTTATATAACTTTCAGCCCGTCCTTATAAACAAAGGCCAAAGATCATTCCATGCACCCGGCAAACCTCCTGTTTATGAATGGAAAACGGTTTACACACGATTCAAAACTGATAACGTTCGAACAGTTCCAGAACAAGTTCTTCACTGACGAATTATGTTCGAACCATAACGCTGTAAACAGCCCGTCCTCCAAACAAAGATCCAAAAGTGATTCCATGCACCCGCCAAACCCCCTGTTTATGAATAAAAAGTGGTTTACACACGACTCACAACTGCTGACGTTCGAACATATCCGGAACAAGTGCTTCACTGACGAATTTTGTTCGAATCACGACGCTATAAATGCTTCACCCACGTACTACAAATACAAATAATCGCCATCAGAACTTAAACACCTGACCTAACCTAATCTATGCCTATATATACACAATATGCCAATATATTATAATATTAATTTATACTTGAGAAAATTCCCGTTTTGGATGAACAGCATGTAAAAATTTATGAATGCGTCTGTGGGGTCGACCGCTGAATGTAATGGACTTGAGTCGAGGACGGGTTGCAGCGCTTCACCCACGTACTACAAATACAAATAATCGCCAACAGAACCTAAACACCTAACCTAACCTATCCTATACCTATATATACACAATATACTAATATATTATAATATTAATTTATACCTGAGAAAATTCCCGTTTTGAATGAACAGCATGTTAAAATTTATGAATGCGTCTGTGGGGTCGACCGCTGGATGTAATGGACTTGAGTCGAGGACGGGTTGCTGTAAATGCTTCGGTCCGTCCTCCAAACAAAGATCCAAAAGTGATTCCATGTACCCGCCAAACCCCCTGTTTATGAATGAAAAACGGTTTGCACACGCAACCCGTCCTCGACTCAAGTCCATTACATTCAGCGGTCAACCCCACAGACGCATTCATAAGTTTTAACAAAATGTTCATTCAAAACAGGAATTTTCTCAAGTATAAATTAATATTATAATATATTAGCATATTGTGTATATATAGGCATAGGATAGGTTAGGTTAGGTGTTTAGGTTCTGTTGGCGATTATTTGTATTTGTAGTACGTGGGTGAAGCATTTATAACGTTGTGATTCGAACAAAATTCATCAGTGAAGCATATGTTCCGGATATGTTCGAATATCAGCAGTTGTGAGTCGTGTGTAAACCGCTTTTCATTCATAAACAGGGGGTTTGGCGGGTGCATGGAATCACTTTTGGATCTTTGTTTGGAGGACGGGCTGGCACACGACTCACAACTGATTTCGTTCGAACACTTCCGGAACAAGTGCTTCACTGACGAATTTTGTTCGAACCACAACGCTGTAAATGCTTCACCCACGTACTACAAATGAAAATAATCCCCAACAGAACCAAACATACTGTTGGATTTATAGATAGAGCTAGTACATACAATACCTAAAGCCACTAATACGCATATAGCGTTTCAGGCAATCGCCGAAACAGAATAATCGCAAATAATCAAATAATTTCTGTTCTGTTGGCAAATAATCGCCAACAGAACCTAAACACCTAACCTAACCTACACCTACCTATACATAGAATTTTTATGTATAAGAATATTAATTCATATATGAGAACAAACCAATGTTTAATACACAGTATGTTAAAATTGATGAATGCGTCTGAGGAGGGGCCGGTCGGCCGAGCGGACAGCACATTGGACTTGTGTTCCTGTGGTCCCGGGTTCGATCCCAGGCGCCGGCGAGAAACAATGGGCAGAGTTTCTTTCACCCTATGCCCCTGTTACCTAGCAGTAAAATAGGTACCTGGGTGTTAGTCAGCTGTCACGGGCTGCTTCCTGGGGGTGGAGGCCTGGTCGAGGACCGGGCCGCGGGGACACTAAAGCCCCGAAATCATCTCACGATAACCATCTCAAGAAGGACGGCCGTTGCTTTGAACAACCAAGTGTGAGGACGGGTTGTCTGAGGACGGGTTGTCTGAGGACGGGTTGTCTGAGAACGGGTTGTCTGAGGACGGGTTAATACCTTTATCCACATAAAATGTTCAGGTATTTTTCATTTCCTGTTATATAATCCCTTTCCCAAGAATTCCTGTGTTGTGTGTCCACACCCAGTAACTCCTAGTGTGATCTCCGGTACCTGCAGTTTGGCAAGGTGACGGGGAGCCAGGAGAGGAGTGCGTGATGGGCGGGGGCGTGGTGGGGAGGTGCGAGGAGGTGCAGGCGTGTCTGGAGGACGGGGGCGTGGTCCGCCGGGAGGGGGTGGTGGAGCTCTGTCGACCACACCTCAGCACCATCTACGTCTGCTGCAGGAAGCCCCACCTCGTGGCCAGAGAGCGTGAGTTATGGACGTCTTTCCGTACACCTGTCTGTGGAATATCGCTAGTGAATGAGTGTATGGAATGTTTGTTGGAGAAGGAGGCTGTGGAACGTCGCTATAGTGAACGAGTGTTTGAGAACGCCACTGATTGAGGTGATACTGGAGCGTCGCTGTGGAGCATGAGTATTTATTATCGTTTGGGTGAGCTCCTGTCACTCAACCAGTCCTCGGGCTGTGCTCGTCCATCTGGCAACCCATCCTCCAGCTCAAGCAATAAGCTAAATACTGACAATTTTGACCTAGTTAATGCAGTTTTTGACTTATTCAGCAGACAACCAATGACAAGATGAATTTTATACTTTCCAGTTCTAGAATGAACGTACTGGACGGAATGACGTCCAGTACGTCACTCATGTATAAATTCAAATTCAAGTGTTTATTCAGGTAAAAGTACATACATAGAAGATGAGTTACACACATAATGTTGGATTTATAGATAGAGTTAGTACATACAATACCTAAAGCCACTAATACGCACAGCATTTTGGGCAAATAATTGCCAACAGAACCTGAAATCCTAACCAAATCTAACTTAGGTCTAACTGTACCAAATTCTAATCTATATCTATAAGAGAGAATGTCTGTGCATGGTTGGAAGTTAGACGCTTTGGGCTAGCTTCACCCAAATTAGCATGGTGACTAATATAGGGTAAGTGACTAACATGGGCGGGCTGGCATCGGCCCCCCATTGCTCCTATTAAAAAGGGGCTGGCTCCCATAGCGCCCTCCCCCGTTAAATTAGCGTAAGGAGGTTGGCAGAGTCAGCTATATTATAGAGCATGTACAGTCATACGCTCGCCTGTGTCGGCTCCCATGACACGACCTTTAGGTATCCGCGTTGTGGAGACCTGGACCCCGAACTCTTCAATGACACAGTCTTTTGAGATCGTCCCGGGCACCGCCGGGTACCCCATGTAGTGTATGATAATACCAGAATGGGTAAGTTGGCGTTGCTCGGGTGTTGGAGGCCAAATTTTCATTACACACTATCTTCATCACTCTGACCATCTTTGCTGCATTACCTTGCGTTGACTCCGAGGATCAATGTCCCCGCGGTCCGGTCTCTCCGGTCCGGCCTCCTGTTTGATGACCTGGTCAACCAGGTTGTTAGATGTAACTGCTTCCAACCTGATGAATGAGTCTCAGCCTCGTTGATCAGGTATCATTTGAAAGCATATTCCAAGTTCTCTTTTGAACACCACGAGAGGTTGATGAGTTGTACGTCTCAGGTTTAGAGGGAGAGTGTTGAACAGTCTCGGGCCTCTGATGTTGACAGAGTTCTCTCTCAGCGTACCTATTGCACCTCTGTTTTTCGCCGGGACTATTTTGCAATTCCTGCCATGCCTCCTGGTCTCATGTGATTTTATTTTCTTGTGTAAATTTTTAACCAGTCCTTCTAATATTGCAGTCGGGTTCGTTCTAGAGTCGGGGATCCCGTGTTCGAATCCCGGTAGGAACAAATAATGCCACTGTTCACACTAGCAGTAAATAGGTACCCGGGAGTTACGCAACTGTTGTGGGTTGCATCCTGGGGAGGGTCACTAGGTCGACCATAGGAGGACCTTGATACATGCCTAATGAACACACACACACACACACACACACACACACACACACACACACACACACACACACACACACACACACACACACACACACACACACACACACATTGCGGGAAATGCACCTTACGACACTGGAAGACAGAAGAGTAAAGGGGGACATGATCACAACCTACAAAATCCTCAGGGGAATCGACCGGGTAAACAAGGATACGGGGACACAGGTGGAAACTGAGTACCCACATGAGCCACAGGGATGTAAGAAGGAACTTTTTCAGTGTCAGAGTAGTTAACAGATGGAATGCATTAGGCAGTGATGTGGTGGAGGCTGATTCCATATAGTTTTAAATGTAGATATGATAGAGCCCAATAGGCTCAGGGACTTGTACACCAGTTGATTGACAGTTGAGAGGTGGGACCAAAGAGCCAAAGCTCAACCCCTGCAAGCACAAATAGGTGAGTACAAATAGCCGAGTACACACACACACACACACACACACACACACACACACACACACACACACACACACACACACACACACACACACACACACACACACACACACAGCCTCGTTAGGGGCCTCGTAGCCTGGTGGATAGCGCGCAGGATTCGTAATTCTGTGGCGCGGGTTCGATTCCCGCACGAGGCAGAAACAAATGGGCAAAGTTTCTTTCACCCTGAATGCCCCTGTTACCTAGCAGTAAATAGGTACCTGGGAGTTAGTCAGCTGTCACGGGCTGCTTCCTGGTGTGTGTGTGTGTGGTGTGGAAAAAAAAAAGTAGTTAGTAAAACAGTTGATTGACAGTTGAGAGGCGGGCCGAAAGAGCAAAGCTCAACCCCCGTAAAAACACAACTAGTAAACACACACACACACACACACACACACACACACACACACACACACACACACACACACACACACACACACACACACACACACATGCACTAAATGCCAGTTTCTGTGGAGTGTTCACAACCGAGTCTGAGCAGATCCCATTGTTAGAAGAGATTACCCTAGATGAAAGATTATCAGATATAGAGGTGACAGCAGAGGAGGTCATGAAACAGTTGACAACACTGGATGCAACTAAAGTGGTTGGACCAGGCTAAGTATCCCCGTGGATACTAAAAGAGGCAGCGCAGGTCCTCAGCGCGCCTCTGGCAAGGATCTTTAATGAATTACTTATGTCGGGAGAATTGCCCGATTACTGGAAGAGGGCAAATGTTGTACCGATTTTCAAGAAAGGTGATAGGGAGGAGGCACTTAACTATAGACCTGTATCACTGACAAGCATCCCCTGTAAGATACTTGAAAGAATAATTAGGTTAAGACTGTTGCACACCTGGAGAACGTTAGGTTTGTAAACAAACATCAACATGGGTTCTGGAAGGGGAAATATTGCCTAACAAACCTTTTGGAATTCTATGATAAAATAATGAGGATAAGACAGGACAGAGAAGGTTGGGCAGATTGCATATTTCTGAACTGCCAGAAAGCCTTTGATACATTACCGCACATGAGGCTGCTATTCAAACTCGAGAGGCAGGCGGGGGTGGGAAGAAAGGCCCTAGCATGGGTAAGGAACTATGTAACGTTAAGGAGTCAAAGAGCTACGGTAAGAGGCGAGAAGTCGGACTGGCGAACAGTAATGAGTGGAGTACCTCAAGGATCGGTGCTGGGACCAATTCTATTTCTAATATATGTTAACGACATGTTTAAAGGAGTAGAGTCCTACATGTCCATGTTCGTGGATGACGAAAAGGTGATGAGAAGAGTTGTGACAGATGAGGATTGTAGGATCCTCCAAAAGGATCATCATGTGAGAGTGATACAAGATGCAGTGTGGGTATAATCATCATGTGAGAGTGATACAAGATGCAGTGTGGGTATAATCATCATGTGTGTTTTCTCTGCCCAAATGTGTAACCTGTCATTATCCACTCGTGAAAGAAACTGGTGCATTTGTGATTAATGAGCCTTGTAGCAGTCGGCATTTCCTCTCTTGTATATGTACAGGTTAGAATGTAGCCATCAAAATAGGCTAGAGATTCAGGAATGAGGATTACCACATACTTGAAGTGGACATTCTACCACAACTGGACAGTTACACTACCGAGTGTCCCAAGTGACTGGAACCTACAGTCAGCAGCCCCTGGTGCCATACACGGTCGCAAACATCTGCAATGTCCAATGCAACAACACGACTGATCTTGAATTCAACCCGCGACTGATGTCACTTTTGGTAAAGTTCAACAAATCAGCGGTTGAGTGACTTTTTCCGGTAGCCATATTGTCGACTGCTCAGTAACCGATAGCGATCAAGGACTGCTGTAGTTTGTTAAGATTAATTCCACAGGAATTTGACCTGTGACTGGCAGCAGTGACGCTGTTGAACCACCACGACTACTGACCACTGACCGAGTCATCCTGTTGGGACCCAGAACTGCATCGCACGAGGGACATCTACCGTGAGCCAGGCAGGCAGGGCTGGTAAGGCTGAAGCCAGCTGCTCTGCATATGTAACAGTCTCGGGTCGTCCAGTTCTTTCTGTTTCTGTCCCTCTGTCTGTCTTTTTTTGTCTCTGTCGGGTCTCCCCCCCTCCTCCCCCCCCCCCCCCTCTCTCTCTCTCTCTCTCTCTCTCTCTCTCTCTCTCTCTCTCTCTCTCTCTCTCTCTCTCTCTCTCTCTCTCTCTCTCTCTCTCTCTCTCTCTCTCTCTCTCTCTCTCTCTCGCTCTCTCTCTCTCGCTCTCTCTCTCTCGCTCTCTCTCTCTCTCGCTCTCTCTCTCTCTCTCTCTCTCTCTCTCTCTCTCTCTCTCTCTCTCTCTCTCTCTCTCTCTCTCTCTCTCTCTCTCTCTCTCTCTCGCTCTCTCTCTCTCTCTCTCTCCGTGCAAGTGAACCAGATATTATCGCAGCCTCAGGAAGTGTTGCTGAACGTAACACTCGTGTGGTCAAATCTGCTGCCAATTCCCAGCCCAACAAGTTACTTTACACCACCATGCCCACGACCCCTACCATCACCACCATGCCCACGACCACCACCACTGCTACTACCATCACCACCATGCCCACGACCACCACCACTACTACTACCATCACCACCATGCCCACGACCACCACCACTACTACTACCATCACCACCATGCCCACGACCCCTACCATCACCACCATGCCCACGACCACCACCACTACTACTACCATCACCACCATGCCCACGACCACCACCACTACTACTACCATCACCACCATGCCCACGACCACCACCACTACTACTACCATCACCACCATGCCCACGACCACCACCACTACTACTACCATCACCACCATGCCCACGACCACCACCACTACTACTACCATCACCACCATGCCCACGACCACCACCACTACTACTACCATCACCACCATGCCCACGACCACCACCACTACTACTACCATCACCACCATGCCCACGATCACCACCACTACTACTACCATCACCACCATGCCCACGACCACCACCACTACTACTACCATCACCACCATGCCCACGACCACCACCACTACTACTACCATCACCACCATGCCCACGACCACCACCACTACTACTACCATCACCACCATGCCCTCGACCACCACCACTACTACTACCATCACCACCATGCTCACGACCACCACCACTACTACTACCATCACCACCATGCCCACGACCACCACCACTACTACTACCATCACCACCATGCCCACGACCCCTACCATCACCACCATGCCCACGACCACCACCACTGCTACTACCATCACCACCATGCCCACGACCACCACCACTACTACTACCATCACCACCATGCCCACGACCACCACCACTACTACTACCATCACCACCATGCTCACGACCACCACCACTACTACTACCATCACCACCATGCCCACGACCACCACCACTACTACTACCATCACCACCATGCCCACGACCCCTACCATCACCACCATGCCCACGACCACCACCACTGCTACTACCATCACCACCATGCCCACGACCACCACCACTGCTACTACCATCACCACCATGCCCACGACCACTACTACTACCATCACCACCATGCCCACCACCACTACTACTACCATCACCACCATGCCCACCACCACTACCACCACCACTACTACCATCACCACCATGCCCACCACCACTACCACCACCACAACTACCATCACCACCATGCCCACGACCACTACCATCACCACCATGCCCACGACCACTACCATCACCACCATGCCCACGACCACTACCATCACCACCATGCCCACGACCACTACCATCACCACCATGCCCACGATCCCTACCATCACCACCATGCCCACGACCACTACCACCACCACCATGCCCACGACCACTACCACCACCACCATGCTCACGACCACTACCACCACCACCATGCCCACGACCACTACCACCACCACCATGCCCACGATCGCTACCATCACCACCATGCCCACGACCACTACCACCACCCCCATGCCCACGACCACTACCACCACCACCACCATGCCCACCACCACTACCATCACCACCATGCCCACGACCACTACCACCACCACCATGCCCACCACCACTACCACCACCACCATGCCCACGACCACTACCACCACCACCATGCTCACGACCACTACCACCACCACCATGCCCACGACCACTACCACCACCACCACCATGCCCACGACCACTACCACCACCACCATGCCCACGACCACTACCACCACCACCATTGTAACGGGGGTGGGGGAAATAACTCTATCTTGTCCATTATTCCACCCCCCCGTTAACTAACGAGGCCGGGGGAAACAGCTCTCTCTAGTCCGTTATCCCGTCCCCAGTTAGCTAACTATTCTAGAGCACTCCCAGAGTACCTAAGGCAACCTCTCTCGTTCAACACCATGTAACCTAGGTATTTAACTACCTAGGTGCTAAGACTACAAGGCGCCGTAACTTGATCAGCTACCCGAAACTCTAGAGAGAACTCTAGAGTGCATTTCTATCTAGTGAGAGGTACTCATCAATGCTTACCAGTATCATAAGAAAGGCAAAACTTGCATATTATGTGAATAGATTCAATGAAGCAAAAGGCAACATGAAAAACACTTGGAAAACTATCTCTAGTATCCTAGGAACTAAACAACACTCACATAACCAAATAAAACTCTACAAGGATGGGGATATACCGTCAACTGATTTAGAAATGGCAAATGAATTTAATAGTTTCTTTTCATCGGTTGGTGCTAATCTTGCCAGTAAAATCCCACAGACTCAGACACATATTAACACATATCTCTCAGGCAGCTATCCAAACTCTCTTCTCCTTTCACCAATCAGCCCGGCAGATGTTGTGTCCATCATACATTCTCTAAAAACCAAGGCAGGGAACACCAGTGAAATTCCGTCCATTGTGTACAAGAGAGCCTCCCATGCCCTTGCCCCACCCATAGCACTACTGTTCAACAAATCTATAGAGTGTCACACCTTCCCTGATATCCTCAAAAAAGCAAGAGTAACGCCAGTCCATAAAGGAGGCAATCCGGCGGACATAAACAATTATAGACCAATATCAAATCTACCCATTCTATCAAAAATATTTGAAAAAATTATTTACAAACAGCTCTATTCCTACCTCGTAAAATTCGACATACTCAGCCCCTGCCAGTTTGGCTTCCGGTCCCAAAAGAGCACCAACGATGCAATCTTATTTATTTATTTATTTATTTATTTTATTTATTTATGCATATACAAGAATGTACATTGGGAATGTGAGGATACATAATATGGTAATTACAGTCTTGTAAAGCCACTAGTACGCGCAGCGTTTCGGGCAGGTCCTTAATCTAAGAAAATTTTAAGGAGGTAAATACTTGCAAATTTTATAGACAAAAATTGATAACAGTTACATGGAATGAAAAAAAGATGAGAGAAAATTGTAGGTACAGTATATTAAAGCACATAGGTAGCTAAGATTGATTGCAATGACAGCTTGAATGGTAGTTGACAAAAATTGGTAGTCACAATAAAGCATATGGTTAGCACATAAAAGAAGACAGCAATGATCACAATGATAAGGTTGTTTGATACTACATAAAAATTAGGAGATTGGGTAACACTAGTTACAGAGCAAATTTAAAGCTCAGTGTAGGAAACTAAGAAGATGAAATTAGGTACTTTTTGGTTTTGCTTTTAAATAAGGCAAAAGTTTTACAGTTTTTCAATTCACTAGGGAGTGAGTTCCATAGACTAGGTCCCTTAATTTGCATAGAGTGTTTACACAGATTAAGTTTGACCCTGGGGATATCAAAGAGATATTTGTTTCTGGTGTGGTGATAATGGGTCCTATTACATCTGTCCAGGGAGAGTTTCAGAGCATGGTTTGCATTTAAGAACAGGGTTTTGTAAATGTAGTTGACACAAGAGAATGTGTGGAGGGAGTTAATATTTAGCAAGTTTAGGGATTTAAACAAGGGAGCTGAGTGTTGTCTGAAAGCAGAGTTAGTTATTATTCTGATAGCAGATTTTTGCTGTGTGATGATGGGCTTAAGGTGGTTTGCAGTGGTAGACCCCCATGCACAGATACCATAATTAAGATAGGGGTAGATTAGTGCATAATATAGTGAGAGGAGGGCAGAGTTAGGAACATAATATCTGATTTTGGAGAGTATACCAACTGTCTCAGAGACTTTCTTACTTATGTGTTGAATGTGGGTGCTGAAGTTGAGTCTTTTGTCTAGGAATAGGCCAAGAAACTTGCCATCATTTTTATTACTGATTTTAATGTTGTCTATCTGTAGCTGAATTGCATTTGATGATTTGCTTCCAAATAAGATGTAGTAAGTCTTTTCGATGTTTAATGTTAGTTTGTTCGTTGACATCCATAAGTGGACTTTTTTTAATTTACTATTCACAACATTATTTAGTGTATGTGGGTTGAGGTTTGAATAGATAAGGGTAGTATCGTCAGCAAACAATATAGGTTTGAGAATATTAGAGACATTAGGCAGATCGTTTATATATATATATATATATAAGAAATAGAAGAGGTCCTAAGATGCTGCCCTGTGGCACTCCAACGGTAATTGGTAGAGTGGAAGAAGTTGTATCATTGATGGTTACATATTGGTGTCTGTCACTGTCACAATCATTAGTCTCCTTGACGTTATCTACTCAGCCCTTGACAAAAATGAGTTTCCGATTGGACTCTTCATTGACCTAAGAAAAGCCTTTGATACTGTTAATCACAACTACCTCTTACTTAAACTCCAGCATTATGGAATCCGAGGCCTTGCCCTTGACTACATCCGATCCTATCTTAGTGACAGACACCAATATGTAACCATCAATGATACAACTTCTTCCTCTCTACCAATTACCGTTGGAGTGCCACAGGGCAGCATCTTAGGACCTCTTCTATTTCTTATATATATAAACGATCTGCCTAATGTCTCTAATATTCTCAAACCTATACTGTTTGCTGACGATACTACTCTTATCTATTCAAACCTCAACCCACATACACTAAATAATGTTGTGAATAATGAATTAAAAAAAGTCCACTTATGGATGTCAACGAACAAACTAACATTAAACATCGAAAAGACCTACTACATCTTATTTGGAAGCAAATCATCAAATGCAATTCAGCTACAGATAGACAACATTAACATCAGTAATAAAGATGATGGCAAGTTTCTTGGCCTATTCCTAGACAAGAGACTCAACTTCAGCACCCACATTCAACACATAACTAAGAAAGTCTCTAAGACAGTTGGTATACTCTCCAAAATCAGATATTATGTTCCTAACTCTGCTCTCCTCTCACTATATTATGCACTAATCTACCCCTATCTTAATTATGGTATCTGTGCATGGGGGTCTACCACTGCAAACCACCTTAAGCCCATCATCACACAGCAAAAATCTGCTATCAGAATGATAACTAACTCAGCTTTCAGACAACACTCAGCTCCCTTGTTTAAATCCCTAAACTTGCTAAATATTAACTCCCTCCACACATTCTCTTGTGTCAACTACATTTACAAAACCCTGTTCTTAAATGCAAACCATGCTCTGAAACTCTCCCTGGACAGATGTAATAGGACCCATTATCACCACACCAGAAATAAATATCTCTTTGATATCCCCAGGGTCAAACTTAATCTGTGTAAACACTCTATGCAAATTAAGGGACCTAGTCTATGGAACTCACTCCCTAGTGAATTGAAAAACTTTAAAACTTTTGCCTTATTTAAAAGCAAAACCAAAAAGTACCTAACTTCATCTTCTTAGTTTCCTACACTGAGCTTTAAATTTGCTCTGTACCTAGTGTTACCCAATCTCCTAATTTTTATGTAATATCAAACAACCTTATCATTGTGTTCATTGCTGTCTTCTTTTATGTGCTAGCCATATGCTGTATTGTGACTACCAATTTTTGTCAACTACCATTCAAGCTGTCATTGCAATCAATCTTAGCTACCTATGTGCTTTAATATACTGTACCTACAATTTTCTCTCATCTTTTTTTCATTTCATGTAATCTGTTATCATTTTTTGTCTATAATTTTGCAAGTATTTACCTCCTTAAAATTTTCTTAGATTAAGGACCTGCCCGAAACGCTGCGCGTGCTAGTGGCTTTACAAGACTGTAATTACCATATTTGTATCCTCACATTCCTTATGTACATTCTTGTATATGCATAAATAAATTTCACTGCCACAAACGTATAAGAGAAAACGAAAGGAAAGAAATGAATAGTGAAGTAATTAGTGAGGGTTTGGGGTGAGAGAGGTAGAGAGGTGGGAGGAGCGAGGAGGGTCATTAGTTGAAAGTGAGAGTCTGGAGAGGGGTGGAGGGAGAGGTGTAGGTAGGTAGAAGTAGAAGAGTAGATAGTAGAAGTATAAGAATAGATAGTAGAAGACGAAATGCTGCCACCATCCATTCAAGACCATTACATACAAGACAAGGAATGGAACTTGTCTGTATCACAATATTCACAAAAGATGTTATCAAGAGGTCATTATTAGTATGTCCCATCTTTATCATGTACTCATTAAATCATGAAACCAGTAATCACAGAGGCTTTCTCACCTCAACTCAAAACTCTAGGGAACAAAGTGAAAGACCATTTAAATAATAAATTCAACAATTATATTTTTCATGATAAATATCATAACTTAAGCAATCCAATTAAAATGTTAAAGATTAATATTCAAAGTGAGCCATCATCCAAGAATTTGAGAACCCTACAACTGACTGCCCCTGATCATCACACAACATATGTAAACACGACCAAGTCACCTTAATGTTCAACTCATCAAGTGTCTGCCTATAGCTGGATTGAGAGGGGGGGGGGGAAGGTCTGTAGTTGACAGAGACTGTCCCGCCCTGCCGGCCGACAGCCTCCCTGCTAGGCCGTCTTCTCTCCTCTGCTGGCTGCTGTTCTTTCCTTAATGCTCTGCTCTCCGAGTATATATTGGGGAACCTAGTAACTAACTCCGCCCACAAGTAGATAGCCTCAGGCACTCTACCAAGCCACTCTTTAAACGTCGGCATGTTTGAAGGCTACCAGGCTCCAATTATAAGATTAGCGGAAGCAAGGTGAAATTCGCATGATCTGACCTCAGGTCACTTGGTGGTCATTAACACTTAGAGGTGTGAGATTCAGGCCGCCAGAATGGCGCCTGTCAAATCCTTGTCTGTGACTCATGTACTCTATGTATGCATTAAATAAAACTAAGCCAAACACCTTTACAGTGTTACACCATGCCCACGACCACTACCACCACCACTACTACCCTCACCACCATGCCCACGACCACTACCACCACCACTACTACCCTCACCACCATGCCCACGACCACTACCACCACCACCATGCCCACGACCCCTACCACCACTACTACCATCACCACCATGCCCACCACCACTACAACCACCACTACTACCATCACCACAAGGCCCACCACCACTACTACCATCACCACCATGCCCACCACCACTACAACCACCACTACTACCATCACCACAAGGCCCACCACCACTACTACCATCACCACCATGCCCACCACCACTACCACCACTACTACCATCACCACCATGCCCACCACCACTACAACCACCACTACTACCATCACCACAAGGCCCACCACCACTACTACCATCACCACCATGCCCACCACCACTACAACCACCACTACTACCATCACCACAAGGCCCACCACCACTACTACCATCACCACCATGCCTACGACCACTACCACCACCACTACTACCATTACCACCATGCCCACGACCTTTACCACCACTACTACCATCACCACCATGCCCACGACCACTACCACCACCACTACTACCATCACCACCATGCCCACGACCACTACCACCACCACTACTACCATCACCACCATGCCCACGACCACTACCACCACTACTACTACCATCACCACCATGCCCACGATCACCACCACTACTACCATCACCACCATGCCCACGACCACTACCACCACCACTGTGGGACATTTGGGGCTTGAATCTGATTATTTAAATATTAATGTAGTAAATTAAATTACGAAGGACCACCCGCTTTTATAGTAAAGAGGGAAACTGAGAATTTCTGATCATTAGACAATTCCTAGATGAACCAGTAACTATGGATAAAATACTAGAGAATATGATCATAGAAATAATTAATGGGCTGTATAATTAAATGAATCAAACCCTCAAACACCTACATTGGGGGGTTATTACTGGAGGTAAGTACGTCCAGGAACTAGTGTGGTTCGTTCACTAATCCAAATAATAATAATCTAATCCTATGAATTATAGTGAAACTAATGTCATTACCATGAATGGGAACATAGATTATAAGTATAGTAATGAGAGTCACAATAAACACATGTTAATCCTAAGAAATTCTGCATGTAAGTAATTTCAAGAAGTTCATGAATGAATACAAAGAATCTTAGCTTAAAGACGATTCCTTTATGTAAGCCACGACGCTTCCTCTAATTCCCTGGACTCGGCTGGCTGACGAATGGGATGGATTAACATGGGGGAAGGCGGCAGGGAGAATTCTTCTCACGCGCTGCAAGACAAATATTTACAGTAGCAACTAATTAAACTACTGAATCTCTATATTCAAGAATTTAAGAATTACAGGTGATAAAATTAATAACCTGTTGTTTGATGTTATCATGCGTCGTAACGGTCAATCACCCAGCTACTACAAAACACTTTACAAGATGCATCAAATAAAGAGAATATACTTAGCTAATATGGGCACTGTATAAGTTTTAAAATTGCCGAAATTCGCGTCCCCAGGCTCTGGCTTAGCCTTTCCTGGATAGTGGCGCGCTTCACTGGCCGGTCACGTGTAGTCAAGAACCAGGTTAAAAGGGTTCCTTATATGACACCAGCACCAGTTGAAGATATTATCTGCAAGGTTATTCACGCCTCACAGTGGCGACTTTCATCTGAGGATGGATAACGTCTACCCTGATGGCTGGGCAATGGCGTCTCCTCGTGAGTACGGTACGAGTAGGTCTGCTTCAGAGCTGCTCTCCACGTGTACTGGCAAGCCTCCTCTACCCCACGCCGCGTCCCGCGTTCATTAAACAAATTATTGTCACGAACATTAATATTTCTCGCATTTACGCTTGAAATGTTGAAGACTGGACGGGTTTATTATTGAGAAGAGGGAAATATTATTATTTGCCAATTTAGAGATAGTAAATATAAAAGGGAGAGGAATTAATGTCTCCCCATGGCATTCACTGGTGACGTTAACTTTTATTACTAGATAATCGCTATGACTCCAACGCTCTATTCGGCTTTTAGTTGGAGGTCAATTCATCTGTAATTAATTATCATACAGAATGCCTTAGTTATAGAGAATCGAATTTAATTCTCAGATACATTGGATATAATGTGTTTATTGTAATGAAATCTGACGCAATACTGGCGTCGGGTGACGTGAGAATTCTAGCCTACTGCACAGATGAAATTATTAGTACATGAGAATTCTACGTGTTGTTAATTTTACTTACTACAATAATTAGTAGAGTTAGTAATAAGTAATGAGAATACAACAGTGTTGTATTCGGTGTTGGAAATATCCAACAACCACTACCATGCCCACGACCACTACCATCACCACTACTACCATCACCACCATGCCCACGACCACTACCACCACCACTACCACCACCACTACTACCATCACCACCATGCCCACGATCACTACCACCATCACTACTACCATCACCACCATGCCTACGACCACTACCACCACCACTACTACCATTACCACCATGCCCACGACCTTTACCACCACTACTACCATCACCACCATGCCCACGACCACTACCACCACCACTACTACCATCACCACCATGCCCACGACCACTACCATCACCACTACTACCCTCACCACCATGCCCACGACCACTACCGAGGTGCAACAGGTACTCTGAGAGAGAACTCTATCAACATCAGAGGCCCGAGACTGTTCAACACGCTTCCACTACACATAAGGGACATAACTGGCCGACCCCTCACAGTGTTCAAGAGAGAACTATCAACATCAGAGGCCCGAGACTGTTCAACACGCTTCCACTACACATAAGGGACATAACTGGCCGACCCCTCACAGTGTTCAAGAGAGAACTATCAACATCAGAGGCCCGAGACTGTTCAACACGCTTCCACTACACATAAGGGACATAACTGGCCGACCCCTCACAGTGTTCAAGAGAGAACTATCAACATCAGAGGCCCGAGACTGTTCAACACGCTTCCACTACACATAAGGGGCATAACTGGCCGACCCCTCACAGTGTTCAAGAGAGAACTATCAACATCAGAGGCCCGAGACTGTTCAACACGCTTCCACTACACATAAGGGACATAACTGGCCGACCCCTCACAGTGTTCAAGAGAGAACTATCAACATCAGAGACCCGAGACTGTTCAACACGCTTCCACTACACATAAGGGACATAACTGGCCGACCCCTCACAGTGTTCAAGAGAGAACTATCAACATCAGAGGCCCGAGACTGTTCAACACGCTTCCACTACACATAAGGGGCATAACTGGCCGACCCCTCACAGTGTTTAAGAGAGAACTATCAACATCAGAGGCCCGAGACTGTTCAACACGCTTCCACTACACATAAGGGACATAACTGGCCGACCCCTCACAGTGTTCAAGAGAGAACTATCAACATCAGAGGCCCGAGACTGTTCAACACGCTTCCGCTACACATAAGGGACATAACTGGCCGACCCCTCACAGTGTTCAAGAGAGAACTATCAACATCAGAGGCCCGAGACTGTTCAACACGCTTCCACTACACATAAGGGACATGACTGGCCGACCCCTCACAGTGTTCAAGAGAGAACTATCAACATCAGAGGCCCGAGACTGTTCAACACGCTTCCGCTACACATAAGGGACATAACTGGCCGACCCCTCACAGTGTTCAAGAGAGAACTATCAACATCAGAGGCCCGAGACTGTTCAACACGCTTCCACTACACATAAGGGACATAACTGGCCGACCCCTCACAGTGTTCAAGAGAGAACTATCAACATCAGAGGCCCGAGACTGTTCAACACGCTTCCACTACACATAAGGGACATAACTGGCCGACCCCTCACAGTGTTCAAGAGAGAACTATCAATATCAGAGGCCCGAGACTGTTCAACACGCTTCCACTACACATAAGGGACATAACTGGCCGACCCCTCACAGTGTTCAAGAGAGAACTTGACACACACCTCCAAAGGATTTTATTTTGTTGTGGCTGTCAAAGTGATAAGTCAACATGGGTGATGGATTGTGTTTATTTTGTTATTTATTTAATTATTTATTACTTGGTCCAGTATCAGTTCCATTGTCATAATACACCACACACCAGAAGATGATGAGATGACGACGTTCCGGTCCGTCCTGGAGATTATCAAGTCGTGAGTGACCACAGACAACTTGATAATGATCCAGGACGGACCGAAACGTCGTCTTCTCATGATCTTCAGTTGTGTGGGTTTGTATCATATCTTCAGCCACATTAATGTGACTCATCGTCTTCCATCCTCCATGTCTACGCCTCAGGGTGTTGTTTTAGTTCGATTTTACTTTAGTTGGGCCTACCGGTGGGTTTTGCTGCTTTGAAGGAAGGAAAGACAGTTTTTGGATTTAATGTCGTGGTCAGTCTCACAGTTCGAACATTTGAGTGTCTGAAGGGCGTGTTTGTGTGAGGTTGGACTTCTGAACAATATCCACATTATATGTCTTTTTGTGATACCTGAAGTGTGGTTAAATTATTTATATCTGAAAGACAGAGTTGGTATTGTGACACTGACGGCTGTCTCAGTGTTGCCGCAGTGTGACACTGACGGCTGTCTCAGTGTTGCCGCAGTGTGATACTGACGGCTGTCTCAGTGTTGCCGCAGTGTGACACTGACGGCTGTCTCAGTGTTGCCACAGTGTGACACTGACGGCTGTCTTAGTATTGCCGCAGTGTGACACTGACGACTGTCTCAGTGTTGCCACAGTGTGACACTGACGACTGTCTCAGTGTTGCCACAGTGTGACACTGACGGCTGTCTCAGTGTTGCCGCAGTGTGACACTGACGGCTGTCTCAGTGTTGCCGCAGTGTGATACTGACGGCTGTCTCAGTGTTGCCGCAGTGTGACACTGACGGCTGTCTCAGTGTTGCCAGTGTGACACTGACGGCTGTCTCAGTGTTGCCGCAGTGTGACACTGACGGCTGTCTTAGTATTGCCGCAGTGTGACACTGACGGCTGTCTCAGTGTTGCCGCAGTGTGACACTGACGACTGTCTTAGTATTGCCGCAGTGTGACATTGACGGCTGTCTCAGTGTTGCCGCAGTGTGACACTGACGGCTGTCTCAGTGTTGCCACAGTGTGACACTGACGGCTGTCTCAGTGTTGCCACAGTGTGACACTGACGGCTGTCTCAGTGTGACACTGACGGCTGTCTCAGTGTTGCCACAGTGTGACACTGACGGCTGTCTCAGTGTTGCCACAGTGTGACACTGACGGCTGTCTCAGTGTTGCCACAGTGTGACACTGACGGCTGTCTCAGTGTTGCCGCAGTGTGACACTGACGGCTGTCTCAGTGTTGCCGCAGTGTGACACTGACGGCTGTCTCAGTGTTGCCGCAGTGTGACACTGACGGCTATCTCAGTGTTGCCACGGTGTGACATTGACGGCTGTCTCAGTGTTGCCGCAGTGTGACACTGACGGCTGTCTCAGTGTTGCCGCAGTGTGACACTGACGACTGTCTCCCGGCCCAGTGTGTGACGCCTGGAGCGGGTACCTACGTCAACAAGACGGCAACTGCGTCATCGAGAAACCGTTGATCATTGGAGGCGTCGCCGCCAATCTGGGAGAGTTTCCCCATACGGTAAGACTTAGTCACAGGAATTTGACAGAGCTAGGCTATCCCCGTAGGCTAAGCTACGCTGTCCCAATGGCCTAAGTTACGCTATCCCTATAGCCTAAGCTACAGTATTCCTATAGCCTAAGCTACAGTATTCCTATAGCCTAAGCTACGCTATCCCTATAGCCTAAGCTACAGTTTTCCTATAGCCTAAGCTACGCTATCCCTATTGCCTAAGCTACAGTTTTCCTATAGCCTAAGCTACGCTATCCCTATTGCCTAAGCTACAGTTTTCCTATAGCCTAAGCTACGCTATCCCTATAACCTAAGCTACAGCATTCCTATAGCCTAAGCTACGCTATCCCTATAGAGTATATATGGTGAGTATACACTGAGAGGTGTATACTCACGCTCCTAAGTGAGGGACAGGGGTGAGGCGGGGTTCTGATTCCTTCTGAATCAGGCATCAACAGATGCCATCAATTTAATATTTAATAATAAAGGTAAAACAAAAAAGTAATATTTTACAAAAAGAGCAAGAACAAAAGAATTGCTTTATTATAAATTAATAAGCAATATATTTGATATATTCTGTGACTTTATATAAATATTATTCACATAGAAATAATTATATATTTTGTGACTTAATTTGACCGCCCTCCACCTTCCCCCCACCTCCAAGGACAGGCGCTGGTTGGGGCCAAACTACCGAACAAGGCTGTTCAGTACGACTGTGGTGGAACTCTCATTTCTCCTCACTACGTCCTCACAGCCGCCCACTGCCTCCTTCGAGGCCGCCATATACTGTGAGTCAATCGTTTCTTTTTACATTGTCAACTCGTCATTGGGAAGTCCTGGGTTCGATCCCCTCTGGCGGGACAGATACACATTAGTTATATTTTATGATGGTAATATCCAAATTATGAGTTGAACTTTTTCAGATTGCTGAGAGTTAATTTCATATTTATAGGGAATGTGAGACTAATTCTCGGTAACTCGTCATTTTTTTTTTAGATGTTGTAACGTATCCTATTTTTCATATGTTTGTTTTGGTACTGATAACCAGGCTTGACAACCTCTGGAGAGTTATGGTTTTTACGGGTCGTTCTTGTTATGGCGATCCGGATTTCGGGACAGGTTGGGGGATCGCGCCTAGACATGGGCGGGCTGCAGTCGTATGGTCGTTGCTGGGGCCGTCAGAAGACTCTGTGGTGAGTCGGGGCCCCTTTGAGTAAACTTGAGAATCCATCAGTGCTCACGAAGATTTATGGTCAAGTGGGAAGTGAAAATGACGTTGAAGCCTTCCAGAGAGATCAGCATGAATTCCAAAAATGGTCAGAAGACTGGCAAATGCTTTTTAATATCGAAAAATGCAAGACCTTACGTGTAATGCATAACGATTCACGTCACAAGTACCTAATTAACATTACCTCGCAGCTGATTGACGAAAAAAAAGGACCTTGGAGTCAAAATCCACCACTCTCTGAAAGTTTCACAACAGGAAGGAGTAGCAGAAAAAAAGCTAACCAAACCCTAAGAATAATCAAGCTTGCTGTTGACTTAAGGAAAAGAAGGTAAGTATTCAATTGTATAAATCTCTGGTGCGCCCCTCTTTCGGTTACTGTGTTCTGAGCATGGAGACCTCATCTTCTGTAAGACATAGCTGCGCTGGAGAAAGTGCCACACCAGGCAACAAAAATAATTTCAGAACTAAGTCAATTCTCGTATCAGGAACGTTTGAGGGCCACAGGGCTAACAACACTGCAAACCAGGCATGACAAAGGGGGGTAAGGATCTTACTGAAACATTTAAAATACTGAACAAATTGAACGAAGTTGATCCGGACAATTTCTTCAGAAGGTCGGATGTAACACAAACAAGGAGCAACGGTTTCAAGCTCAACGAGCTACAATGTGGGACTGAGAACAGGAGATGCTTTTTCACCCACAGGATTATTAACCCATGGAACCGCCTACTCGCCGAAGCCATAAATGCCAAAAAACTGTTGAATTTTTAAATTTAGCTGCGGAAAAAATACATCAGGGCAAATGAGGGAAACCTTAGACAAGGCGCCGGCTTCCTGTCCTCGTTGAGGCCACTGGTGTGTTAGTGGTCCTCAGGTAAATTCAAGTAATTAACTTCCGGGAAGGTAACATGTCCATCACCTCCTCGTCATCCCGACGTCAGCGAGTCGACAACCCCAGCTACTCGTCATGGTGCTAGTGATGATTGTTTGTGATGATTGTTTGTGTTGTGATAATTGATTCAATTTTATATTTTACATAACTGATTCAGAGCGAAAATATTATTCACATAGAAATAATTCGTAGCTGTTTCCAAGTGCATATATGTTCATAAGACATATTTTACCTTGTCTTCTCAAAGAGAACATAAATTTCCAGGGAATATTAATTAAAATATGTATCTCTCTTCCCTTCCGCCAGCCCCTTACCCTTCAGATACTCCTTCACATTGTTGATGTTTTTGACCACAGAGGGGACTCTTAATCCTTAATGTCTGTCACACATCTATCATCAGACAGTCTGTGCACTACATCATTGTTTGGACAGAATTCCAGCAATTCTAACGTTTCCTATCGGACTAGACAGTACCCTAGTAATCCTAGCTAATACCCACCCATTCTTGACCAGAGAGGGGGCCTAGTAATCCTAGCTAATACCCACCCATCCTTGACCAGAGAGGGGGCCTAGTAATCCTAGCTAATACCCACCCATTCTTGACCAGAGAGGGGGGCCTAGTAATCCTAGCTAATACCCACCCATCCTTGACCAGAGAGGGGGCCTAGTAATCCTAGCTAATACCCACCCATTCTTGACCAGAGAGGGGGCCTAGTAATCCTAGCTAATACCCACCCATCCTTGACCAGAGAGGGGGCCTAGTAATCCTAGCTAATACCCACCCATCCTTTACCAGAGAGGGGGCCTAGTAATCCTAGCTAATACCCACCCATCCTTGACCAGAGAGGGGGCCTAGTAATCCTAGCTAATACCCACCCATCCTTGACCAGAGAGGGGGCCTAGTAATCCTAGCTAATACCCAGCTATCCTCGACCAGAGTCAAAAAAGGTTACCTCCAGTAATACCAACGTCTTCCTCCCCTGACCAGGAAAGGACTGTCTCTCTGGGTCAAACTGGGAGAACACGACCGCTTACTTAACTCTTCAGGCACCCTAATCGAGGTCCTCAAAGGCCCCGTCCCTGACTCCCTGTATCAGGCCGCCAGCCTTCAGGAAAGCGGACCTGCCGGTGTTGCTGGTGGCGGTGGTACTGATGGTGGAGGTGCTGGTGGTGGAGGTGCTGGTGGTGGAGATCCCACAGCAGCTAGGAGTGATGCCCCGCCTGCTGCCGGGGCGGAGAGCCCAGACCCCGTCGAGTTGATACCTGTGGAGCAAGAGATTGAAGTCGAGAGGAAGGAGATTTATCCAGACTATCCCAGCATCTATAATTACCACGATATTGCCCTTTTGAAGCTCAAGACTCCGGTACGTAGTGAGTGAGAGTGAGAGAGTGAGCGTGTGTGTGAGAGAACAGTTACCATAGGACGAGTCAATACATTAATCCAATACTAAGCTTAAATGCTTGGATAGTGATTTTATTTTTGTTGAAATAATAGGCAAAATATGTTGAAGGTTTCATCCTAAGGCAACGATAGAAGATATTGTTCAAAGGATGGATACTATTTTGTTAGGTAATGTAACAAGATCATTATTTGTCGTTCTGCACGATAAAATATTGCAATGGTGAGAGTGAAGAATAATTAGCCATAATTATAAATAGTAGGGGGAAAAGTTCCAATCATATGTACCATTTTACCAATGTTTAGAGTTAGGGATGAGTAGAGTTCATGTGAAATTTGTATGAATTGTAGAGTTGAAATTAATTATAAACATAATGCAATACTGACGCATCAATAATTAGAAAATGCTAAGTGGTAAAACTTGTTGCGTGAACCTTTCTAAGGGAAGGGAACGGAAGGAAAATAAATTTGAAGGAGAAAGTGTTAGTCCTGCTAGCCATGGATGGATGAGATAAGTACATGGACGAGATAGGAAGACAGGACAGGAACTAGGATAGAAGGACAAGACAGGGCAGGAACTGGGATAGGAGAACAAGACAAGACCGGAGCTAGGATAGAAGGACAAGACTGGGCAGAAGCTGGGATAAAAGGATAAGACAAGACAGGAGCTGGGATAGGAGGATAGGCGCTAGGATAGGAGGACAAGACAGGCAGGAGCTATGATAGGAGGACAAGACAGGACAGGAGCTAGGATAGGAGGACATGAACTGGGATAGGAGGACAAGACAGGACAGGAGCTAGGACAGGAGGACAGGACAGGAGCTAGGATAGGAAGACAAGACAGGACAGGAGCTAGGAGAGGAGGACAAGACAGGGCAGGAGCTGGAATAGTAGGACAAGACAAGAGAGGAGCTGGGATAGGAGGACATGACAGGGCAGGAGCTCAGATAGGAGGACAGAGCTGGGATAGGAGGACAGGAGCTGAGATAGAAGGATAGGAAAAGAGCTGGGATAGAGGACAAGACAAGACAGGTGCTAGGATAGGATATGAGCTGGGATAGGAGTACAGGACAGCACTGGAGCTGGGATAGAAGGACAGGACAGCACAGGAGGTGGGATAGCAGGACATGAGAGGAGGTGGGATAGGAGGACAGGACAGCACAGGAGGTGGGATAGGAGGACAGGACAGCACAGGAGGTGGGATAGGACGACAGGGCAGCACAGGAGTTGGGATAGCGGGACAGGACAGCAAAGTAGGTGGGATAGCAGGACATGAGAGGAGGTGAGATAGGAGGACAGGACAGCACAGGAGGTGAGATAGGAGGACAGGACAGCACAGGAGGTGGGATAGGAGGACAGGACAGCACAGGAGGTGGGATAGCAGGACATGAGAGGAGCTGGGATTGGAGGATAGGACAGGGCAGGAGCTAGGATAGGAGGATGGAGTGAAAGGAAGGTGCTTGTGAGAAGGGGTATAGCATCTTTGGCTGAATCAGTAAAAGTGTTTCAATACGTTCAGCTGTTAAGAGTCAGAGGTCTGGCTGTGAGTGAGGAAACAGCGGGATAATGTATTCAAGAGACAAGCAATATCACGGAAAGAATAACTAAAAAAAAGATCTCTTGCCAGTAATCCTGATATGCAAGCACACATCCTCACACATAAGTGCCTGCCTCCTCCTATAAGTAAGGAGGGACGTCATTTTTTTCCTTAATGTTTACTTCATGAAAGGCATACGTGGCGGGCTTATGAAGAATTACTTTAAAACATAATATGTCTCGTTGTGACAGTTGCTCCGTTTGCCTTCTTCATGTGGGGTTCGATGCGCCGTGACCGCGCCTGCACGGGTTTGGATCTTCCTAACACTGCTTCGGTTAATCACCTTTAGTGGTCAAGTGCTTAATAACACACTAGTTTCTTTATCAGCTATCTTACCCTCTCAGAGTAGGAGAGCTATAACTATATATGTATGTATGAATTTGTGTGTGTATATATGTGTATGTATGTATTTGTGTGTGTATATATGTGTATGTATGTATATCTATTTAAATAAAAATGGAAATGTTCGTTTGTTCAAAATCGCTAATCTCCGAAAGTTCTTCACCGATTGCTTTGAAATTTTCACACAACGTTCCATTCGCATTCGGCCAGGTTTATATATACATACTATATAGATGTCACGTCTGTGACGGTAAAACAAAGGCTTTTTCTGATAAACTGTGTTTTTCATGTGAAGGAAATCTTCGAAACCTCTTTACCCATTGCTTTGAAATTTTGACACAAAGTTGCATTCGAATGGGCGCGTCTTTTTATATATCTACTATATACATGCCTCACCTGTGACAGGAAAAAACATGCTTTTTTTTTAAAAACAACGCCATCTGTTGGACGTAAGAGCAACACACGGTGTAATCTCCAAAAGTTCTTCACTGATTGCTTTGAAATTTTGACACAACGTTGCATTCAAATAGGCGCGTCTTTTTATATGCCTATTATATAGATGAGATCCCTGTGACAGGTAAAAACATACGGTTTTTGAAAGACAGCGCCATCTGTTGCACATAATAGCAACATGTACGCTTTTTTTTTTTTTTTTTTTTTTTCTTTTTAGCAGGGATAATCCTGCGCGGGCCCTAAGCCTCTGGCTGGCCCACTAAGTGATGCTCGTTTCTGGTTTACCTGGGCGGAGGATGAGTATGTATGACCCGTATGGTCGCTTCAGTAAGATTTTGCCATATGTGTTTAACAACTTCCTCTGCTCTGTCGAATCGAAGGTGAAATCTTAACGGGTTTGTAACTGTGCACTGTGTTAGATAATGTTCCAGTGGTCTGTCGGGCATTTCTCCACAGTGTTGACATTTCCTCTCACCTTCCGGAACCCGTAAGCCTATTTCCCATGCACATGGGTATCCAAGCCTGATGCGATGTAAGTGCACTTCTGTTGTTCTACTGCCCCCTTTCATCAAACTAAGTGGTTCGTAGTTGGTGGAATTCTTGTACCAACCCGCAGATCCTGATGTTGCAACTGCTGTGTTGTGGTCACTGTACAGCCTTCGCATTGCTCTGTTTCGAATCACTTTCTTCATCTGGGAGAGACTCGGTGGTATGTAAATGTCTACATTCATCCTCTTAGTAGCAAGTTTTGCAGCTTCGTCTGCAATGTCATTACCTAATAGTCCCACATGACTTGGCACCCAGTTGATAAGCACCCGTCGGCCTTGTCGGTGGAGTGTGTGCATGAATGATAAGACATTGGTGATCAGATGGATGTTATCACATATGTGTTCCTGTTGCAAGGTTTCAATGGCGGTTCTCGAATCTGTATGGACGATAACATGTTGGCGGTGTTCAGCAAGAGCATGTTCCAAAGCCTTTTGAATGGCTAGCATCTCAGTCTGTAAAGTCGAACACCCATTTGAGAGCCTCCAACTATATACAGAGTTTCCTGCTTTAACTGCAGCTCCGGTTTCCTGTCCCTGCTGGTCTACTGACCCATCCGTGAAGTAAGTGAAGCTGTCGGATGCCATGTTTGCTTCTATATGCATCTGTGCAATGTGACGTAGCAGATGTGGATGTGTCTGGTTCTTCTTTCCGTCAAGAGCCATAATCTGAAAGTCTGCTGGCAGAGATTCCCAAGGGGCTTGTATAACAAAGTCTGCATGTATGTCGTCGACACCCCTCTCAGTGACTGTGTTTGCCATATCGAACGTATCGATGGCGTTTATCGCACAATGGGTCCACCTGTTGCTATTGGAGGCTCTTCTGTCCAGAGTTAGTGCTCCAGTGATCAAATCTTTAAGTGAACTGATTCCAGGTCTAGTCAATATCTTGGTCAGCATGCACGCAGCAATCCCCTTTACCCTTATTTCAATCGACGTTAGCTTTGTCTCTAGTCTTAGGTTCAGGATTTTAGTCCATCTGGGAGCACCTGTTATGACTCGCAATGCATCATTTTGAAGAACCTCAACGTTTGCCCACTGACCAGGAGAAAGAGTGAGTAAGGCAGGTGCTGCATAATCAACCAGGGAACGAACGGCGTGTATGTAAAACATTCTCAACACTCTGTGTCCCGCTCCTAGACGGGGCCCTGTGATTGCTCTCATTATATTTATTCGTGACATTGCTTTCTCCTTTAGATATTGAATTTGCTTATTGAATGTCATCTTAAAATCAATCCACACTCCGAGATATCGATATTGTGGAACCCACTGAAGGTTAATGTCCTGAATGCGTAGGTGCCTGTCTGGAGCCTTGCCACCTAGTCTCATCGCCTTAGACTTCTGTGCAGATATTTTTAGCCCTAAAACACTGCATGCAGATGTCACTTGATCTAAAGCACCTTGAGCTTTATTTAGAAGTGAAGGACCCGTAACGACTAATGCTAGATCATCAGCATAGCTGAGCAATGTAACCCCTTCTGTAAAGGACATGGTAACAAGGTTTTCCATAAGGATGTTAAAAAGACTAGGACTGAGGACTCCTCCTTGTGGAGTCCCATTCTCGTGCAAGTGGTAGTCCGACACTTGTCCTTGCAACTTTACTCTGGCATACCTGTGACTTACGTAATCTTGAATCCATGCTAGCATTTTCCCCCTCACACCTTTTTTAACTAAGGTGTGTAGTATTGCTGGCGGGCTTGCAAGTTCAAATGCTTTTTCCAGATCAAGGAAGACCACTATAGCTGGACCCGAGTTAACTGTTCCTAGTAATGTTGCTATGCAGTTGGCAGTACCTACACCTCTAGTGAAGCCAAATATGTGTTTATGAAGGTCTCCAGTCTTCCACAGTAGCCTATTTAAGACCATCCGTTCTGCAGTTTTACTAACGCATGATGTTAAGGAAATGGGTTTGTAATTGCCAGGTTCATTCGGCTTAGGAATCGGTATGATGTCTGCTTTCTTCCAAGAGGGCGGTAGTTTGCCTTGCTGCCAAGACGCATTGATGACGTCCAACATCCCTCGGTCTCCAGCAGGACCTGCATGTGCGATCATTGAGTATGTAATGTTATCAGCACCTGGTGCAGTGTCCTTACCACCCTTTTTGGCTCTGCTTAGTTCCTGTTCGGTGAAGGGACAGTCACATTCGTCATTTATAGCTAAGCCCTCATGAATGACTGTCATCCTCTCTTGTTTTAAGTGTTCTTGCTGCCTTCGGACCATTGCAGGAAGCTGATATGAAGCTGTTCTTTCTGCAAATTGGAGAGCAAGTCTCTCAGCCTCCTGCAACGGTTGAATACATGCCTGTGGCCGGGCTGGTCGACCTGATATAGTTTTAATCTGACCCCATATCTTGCCAAGACTACTATGTTCATTTAGAGTTTGACACCACTCAAACCATCTTGCCTCCTTTACTTCTCGAGAAACTCGCCTTGCTTCAGATATCACCGCTCGTAGCAGAGTTCTTCCTTCTGGTGTGGGGTGTCTCTTTAGATGTTTTCTGAAGATATTGACTCTGTGGTTCTGTTCTTTAACGTCATTACTATAGAACCAATAGTTCTTTCGTTTCGTGTTACCTGTGATAATGATTGGAATAGCTTTGCTCGCAGCAGCTGCAACGGCTTCCTGCAGATTGGTCTCGTGTATGTCCAAATCCTCAGGTGGCGTGTACGTCGCATACCATTTTTCAAGTTCTTCCTGGTATACATTCCAATTGGCCTTTCCTAAATTCCACCGAGGCCGCGCAGGAGGTGTAGGAGGTCGTGCCAGGTTGAGTGTCGTGACAGTAGCATAGTGGTCACTAGTGATCACCGGGTCTACTTCCCACTTCGCCTGTTGCTGGAGTGCTGTTGAGATGAATGTAAGATCAAGGGAACCTCCTAGAATGTGAGTGGGTTCCCCAGTGTTGAGAAGTGTAATTTCAGGTACTTCTCGCAGAGCTGCAGCTAAATGGCGCCCATCTGCATTGGCTGGCCCAGTTGCACCTAACTCTGGATGATGAGCATTAAAATCTCCAGCAAGAATTAAATTTTCCTGCGTGGCCAAGGCAAGCACTGCCTCTGCTTCTAGTTTACGTCTAGGGGGCTTGTAGACGTTGTATATGAGGAGCTCAAAATTAGCCATATTCACTGTAACTGCTAATACCTCTACTCCATCCCCACATGAAACCGAGTCTATTTTCTTGCTGGGTATGGTGTTTCTGACTAGGGTCATTAATCCTCTTAGTCTCCCCTGCTCATACGGGAGAACATAGTGCTGACATCCAGCTAATCTGAAGGATTTCGCGGCTGGGAAAAGAGTTTCTTCCAAAACGATTATATCTGCTTTCGTGCTGATTGCAGCCTCCTGAAGTGTATGTTTTTTATTTCCAAGACCTTGTATGTTCCACTGCAGAATTCGTAATGGCCAGACGACGGGTTCGGTTGGTGTTGCTTGTTCTACTAGAACTCCTCCTCGGAATCGACCTCTATATTCTCCGCCTCGCAAGTCGTGTCGCTGCAAATCGGACTGCATTGATTGTCCGTGGTCATCCCCGACGTTGTTGGAATCTGTGCATAACTGTGGTCCATCGCTATGTTGTTGGAAGTGCTGCAGGTCGGACGGCATTGATTGTCCGTGGTCAACCCCGGCAATGTTGGAATCTGTGCAGAACTGTGGTCCATCACTTTGTTGTTGGTATTGCTGCAAGTCGGACTGCATTGATTGCTCGCGGCCGTTTCTTGTGTTGGCGGAACCTGTGCATCTCTGCTGTTCAATACGTCTTTGTTGGCGTTGCTGCAGATCAGACTGCATTGGCTGTTGTTGTCTGTCTCCTGTGTTGGAAGATTCTGTTGATCGTGGGTGGTCACTGCGTCTTGCAGTTGCGTTTGTGAATGTCGATGTTCCGGTGTCTTGACTAGCCGACTGTTGTCGGTAGTCAGTAAGTCCAAGTTGCGTTGTTTGTCCTCTTGTGCTCCATCCTGTCGGAGACTGTCTATTTCTCGTGTAACTGTGGTCTGCTGCACGATCTTGTCCATTATCACACAAGTGATGTCTTGAGTCTGTTGTTGTGAGGCGTTCTGCGTCATCTGTAGGCAATTGATAATGGTCTCTGCCATGATCTTCACGATGGTTTGCAGCTGGACCTCGGTAAAACTGTATAGCTGGTGAGTAGATTCCGAAAGTAAGTGTTTTCTGCTCATTTGCACTTGCTGGACTTCTGCAACACTTTCGTGTAATGTCTGATTCGGAATTGACAGATTCGGGAAATTTTGCACTGTGAGAGCGGGTGGCTGTTGTGGCTGTGCACGAGTGTTCCAGACGGTGGTGTTGGTGGATGTACCGCTGGTCAGTGTGTTGACCCTGGCCTGAGCTGTCTGCACTTTTTGTTTCCGTGCAGAGCAGGTTGTGCTCCAGGCATGATGTTTGCCTCCACAATTTGGACATTTGGCTGTTGTGGTCTGGTTTGCCTTGTGCTTGGCAATACAGTCTTTGGTGGGATGTCTCAGGCTGCACACTCCGCACCTCTCCTGTCCTGTGCAGCGTGACTGATGGTGGCCGTATTTCTGACACCTGAAGCAGCGTAGGGGTTCCGGGACGTATGGCCTCTGTCGGTATGTCCCCCAATTTCCAAGACCGAAAGTTTCCGGCACATGTCCCATGACGGTCACCAGAACCTGACGCGTCGCTGCCTTGTCTACTTTTGTGTGGCAACGTTCCGCACTCAGGACTTGCTTGTGTTCTAGCACTGGATCCAGGGGAAAGTCGATTGGGTATCCCAAAAGCACGACTCGTGTGCGTCGTTCTGAAGGGTCCAGCTTTACCAAGCACACAGGTTTCCCCTGCAGGACTCTTACCTTCTCTAAGTAATGGGCAGTCTGTTGGTCTTGAGGTGTCAGTATTATTTCTCCCTTCAGGTTGACTGTAATGGAAAGTTTGAGCTCTGGTTGTTCTTTTTCCATCGCCGTTACTACTCCATATGCTGTAGGAAAGTGGTCGGTCTGCATGATCTTGAATTTCGGAAGAAGTGCAGAGGCTGGCGATGTCTGGTGTGAGACTGGTGGTGTCCTCCCCTGTCCCATACTGCTGTCCTGCGGCTGGGCTGTGGAGAGAGGAACAATGGCCGACATTGGCTGGCGTGAAACCGGTGGTGTCCTCTCCTGACTCATACTGCCATCCCGCGGCAGCGTTGCGGACAGAGAAGCATTGACTGACACTGGCTGGTGTGTGACTGACGCTGTCCTCTCTAGGTCCATTACGTCCGCTGACTTGCTGGTAGAAGCAAGTGGTAAAGCCTCGATAGCAGTTTTCTTTGGGGCCTGCTGCACATCGGTCCCCCGTCCTTCCTCGTCCGAAAGCTGCTTCCATTCCCTCTTGCGCTGAGCCTTCCCCATGGCTCTCTACACGTAGTGAGAACCGACTCAAACCACCGGAGCAGCAGGCGACACGTCCTCACTGCACGGTAGCTCAGGAGCAACTCCACTATCAACTGGCTGGTCAACAGTGGCCATAAGATACAGCTTACGCCATCTCAACATGCACGCTATACTAAATATGTCACGAATTCTATTTCAATGTTTCTGATTGCATTGATAAATTTTATTTTCACAGATTTAAATTTATTTTATCTTTTATTGAATTATTTTGTGTGACATTGTGTTGAAATTCGGCTGTGTTGTTTACCAAACCATTCATTTCGTAAGTATAAGTATTGATGCCACACCTGTCACAGGTAAAACCATGCTCTTTTGAAAAACAGCGCCATCTGTTGCATGTAAGAGCAACACACATGCTATACTAAACATGTTACAATTCCATTTAATGTTTCCGATTACATTGATAAATTGAATTTTCATAGATATTGATTTATTTTCATTTTGATTTAATTATTTTGTGTGAATTGCGTTGTAATTGAGCTGTGTTGTTTACCATACCGTTCATTTCGTGAGTATAGTTTATTTTTTATTTTTTCATATTTTCATTTAATTTTTTAACTGTTTTTCTTATATTTCAGTGATGGGAACATCAGATCACTTGATGTTCCCAATTTTCTGATAGGAACATCAGACGATTTGGGAAGGCATCGGACGAGGGAGTGGGGAATGGTGGGGATGGGATGGTGGGAGGGGATGGAAGTGAGAGATGGTGGAGAGGACGAGGGGACAAGGGAGGGGGTAATGGTAGGGAAGGACGAGGGGACGGGGGAGTTTGGAATGGTGGGGAGGACAAAGGGACAGGGGAGTGGGGCATGGTGGGGCAGAAGAGGGGACGGTGGAGTGGGGAATGGTTGGGATGCCGAGGAAACGGGGATGGGGAAAATGGTGGGGAGGACTGGGGGACAGGGAAGGTTGCTGTGGCTCAGCAACGCACACGCGTTGCTGAGCCACAGCAACGCGTGGCCGAGGTACTGCTAATATATGTATATATATGTATATGTGTGTGTGTATGCATATGTATGTATGTGTATAAAGTATATGTGGAAGCTGATCAGAATTACATTTCACCTTTGTAAATGCACATTAATGACACAATGTAAAGAACACATCGACCACTTTATGTAGGACAGACGTAACTCTCTGTATCTATGTATTTACGTCTGTAGGTTAGATTAGCATTTTAAAAGCACTACAATCACCTTCTGTGGTTGATTGTTCAATAAATCCCTGACCTATATGTTTAACCAACTTCTCACCCTGTCCATGGAGAACAGAAGAAAATGTATATATGCTGGTTAGTATTGTAAATGTGTGGCCACGTCTGTGGTAGAAAATAATAATAATAAAAAAAACTGCTTCGGTCAAGGATTTGTTTGGCCCTGCTACGTGGCCTACTTTGCTCCTTGTCACGGTGACCATACCCGCCCTGGTGATGTGCACGTCCATGAGCACTTTGTTGATGCTGTGGATTCTCAGGTTACTGGCGCTCGTGTGGCTGCTGGGGGTCCCCTTCTCAGGAGGCAGCCGCCCTCCTAGCTCCTTTGTCCTGCATTGCTCAGACTGCCATGAGGATATTAAATATCCATGAGTCTCAGGGCTTTTCCATCCTCCAGTTTGACGCCTCCACTTGTCCCGCCTGTGGTCATCGTCCTCTTCCAGTTGCAAAGATCACTTTTGATGGTATGGCCTTTCCATATTCCGTCCTCCATGCCGGTACCAAATGCTCCGTCCAGGAGTGCAGCCTGACTCCTCGCTTCTGTAATACGTGTTGGAGATTTGGTTATGGTTCTTCCAGGTACAGCAGTGAGGTATCCCTTTGTCCCTTATGTGGTGACTCTGGACATTCTCCTACTGTCTGCTCTTTTCTCAGGCTCGCTGCTTCCACTGTGGTAAGGCAAACACTGCCTCTGACGTGCGCCTGCACTATATGTCCTCACCCTGCCTCTGACGTGCGCCTGCACTATATGTCCTCACCCTGCCTCTGACGTGTGCCTGCACTATATGTCCTCACCCTGCCTCTGACGTGTGCCTGCACTATATGTCCTCACCCTGCCTCTGACGTGTGCCTGCACTATATGTCCTCACACTGCCTCTGACGTGTGCCTGCACTATATGTCCTCACCCTGCCTCTGACGTGTGCCTGCACTATATGTCCTCACACTGCCTCTGACGTGTGCCTGCACTATATGTCCTCACCCTGCCTCTGACGTGTGCCTGCACTATATGTCCTCACACTGCCTCTGACGTGTGCCTGCACTATATGTCCTCACACTGCCTCTGACGTGTGCCTGCACTATATGTCCTCACCCTGCCTCTGACGTGTACCTACACTATATGTCCTCACCCTGCCTCTGACGTGTGCCTGCACTATATGTCCCCACACTGCCCCTGACGTGTACCTACACTATATGTCCTCACCCTGCCCCTGACGTGTGCCTGCACTATATGTCCTCACCCTGCCTCTGACGTGTGCCTGCACTATATGTCCTCACCCTGCCCCTGACGTGTGCCTGCACTTTATGTCCTCACCCTGCCTCTGACGTGTGCCTGCACTATATGTCCTCACCCTGCCTCTGACGTGTGCCTGCACTATATGTCCTCACCCTGCCTCTGACGTGTGCCTGCACTATATGTCCTCACCCTGCCTCTGACGTGTGCCTGCACTATATGTCCTCACCCTGCCCCTGACGTGTGCCTGCACTTTATGTCCTCACCCTGCCTCTGACGTGTGCCTGCACTATATGTCCTCACCCTGCCTCTGACGTGTGCCTGCACTATATGTCCTCACCCTGCCTCTGACGTGTGCCTGCACTATATGTCCTCACCCTGCCTCTGACGTGTGCCTGCACTATATGTCCTCACACTGCCTCTGACGTGTGCCTGCACTATATGTCCTCACCCTGCCTCTGACGCGTGCCTGCACTATATGTCCTCACCCTGCCTCTGACGTGTGCCTGCACTATATGTCCTCACACTGCCTCTGACGTGTGCCTGCACTATATGTCCGGACACGCAATCCTCGCGTTGAAGCATCACCGTCGTATATCTTTTCCCAGAGGGCCAACGTCAGGTCCGCTGTCTTAACTCTAACTCGAGCTATGTGTCGCCATACTCTTTCCCAACCTTCTTCCCTTCCGTCCTTCCTCCCTTCCCTACCCTTCCTCCCTTCCCTACCCTTCCTCCCTTCCGCCCTTCCTCCCTTCCTCCCTTCCACCCTTCCCTACCCTTTCTCCCTTCCGCTGCTTCTCAACTATTTCCAAACCTTAAACCCCGACACCTTCACCAAGCTCCCCTTCTCCTGCGCCTCTCTGAGCTGTGGCCACAAGTGTTCCTCCCATGTCATCTACCTCCTCCTTCTCTTTCCCTGTGCCCTCCTTCACTCTCCATCTCTGTTTTTCTTATCAGTCTTCCCCTCTGTCTTTTGGCCCTCTACCACTCCTGTCCATCTAGGCTGATGTCTATCTTCTTTGCAGTTTTCTTTGAGTTGTCCACTCTAATTTCTCCTCTCCGGCTGACACTGCGGAGGAAGTTGCACAGTACATCACTAGTGGCATATCTGTGTATCAGTCATAAATGTAAATATTTTTCCTCTCTCTTTCGCCCAAGTGGGTAAGAAAGCTTCTGTCCTTCCCTCAATTTCCACTTCCGTCTTCATTCTTGTCTGCAAGCTTTTCGAACGTATGGTGAATATCTGTCTAATGTAGCTTTTAGGACACTATCGTTACCTATCCCAATCTCGATTTGGTAATCGTAAGTGCCACAGTACGACCGATGTTCTAGTAGATGTGGATGTCCACATTTGTACAAGACTTTGCCTTCCCTGGCTACTTATTAGAGGGTAGAAATAGCCTAAGCTTCTCTTTCCCTTTGAGATGTATTTCATTGTCTCAATAAACGTATTTGCACGTGAACCTCCATTATTTTTTTTATCTTATCTGGAAAAGGCTTATGACATCACCTAGAGATTGAATATTTTATCCCAGTTACATTCTTTTGTCCTTCGTGGCAATCTCCTGCTCTTCCTTCAACGCTTCCTCTCTTGCCGTTCCTTTAAAGTGAGACTTAATACCACTTTCTCTCTTCAACAATATGAGGATGGTCCGCAGGGCAGTGTTCTGAGCTCAACTCTCTTTCCTAGTTGACCTGAATTGTCATCCTTTCTGCTCTGTGGCATTTTCTGTGAGCTTTACGTTGACGACCTCGCTCGCTGTTATCGCGGAGATGACACCACTTTCCTCCAACGCTAGCTCCAACGTGCAATTGATGCAGTATTGTCCTGGGCCTCCAATCATGGCTTCAGGTTCTCCACGTCTAAGCTATGTCTCGTACTTCCTGGGGAGCTGAAAGATGCACTCTCATAAATAAGATTACGGCTGCCTCTGTCTCTCCTTCGACGCTTCGTCGTCTTGATGTCCTGCACGATGCTGTGTTGCGCCTCGGCTCTGATGCCATCGTTCGTCCCATACCTGGGCTTATGAGTTGAAACCGGCGTCCTGTCTCTACAGGGTCGTCGTCATCGTTATTACCTTCGCTACCTCGCCCAGTCTCGGGCATTGTTGCTTATGCCCAGCTTAGGCTGTTACCCCCTTAGGTAGGGGTAACCTAAGGATAACAAAACGGTTACCCTTAGGTAACCGTTGCCCCCACCTGTGGGCTTTGTTCCCGTTCACCACTTTCCTTTCTCTGTAAGGTTGTCTTGCCTGCATACTTCCGTCTCGGTTCGTGCTTGCAATGTGTCTCCTGGTGACGTTCCATCCTTGCCCCATGGAGGGTCCCACTTGCAAGGTGTTGCAAGACCCCTCCTACCTTCTATTCCTTCTAGTGTCATAACCTAGAACATTTTTCTCCACACTAACATCTTATTACTCTATCCACAGATGGGTCCAAGTCTGCCGACGGTGTTGGCTACTCTGTATTCTTTTCTGACCTAACCTATATCAGCCACCAATTCCTGGAGACGATAGCATCTTCATGGTAGAACTGTATGCAAATTTTTCATACTATTCAACTGCTTGTCCGCCATCAATGTTCATTTGTCACTGTGGCACTCTCTCGTATTGCCCTCGTGGCTCTGGAGTTATTTAACCCTATGCATCCTGTGGCAATTGAAATCCAATATTGGCTGTTTCTTGTCCCTGGCAGATTTAAGACAGGTGAGTTTTGCTGGGTTCCTCAGTCATATTATCTTATACAGATTTATATTCATTCATTCATTCATTACTCAACTCGAGACCATTGGCAGAGTCGTTGGACCGGTATTACAGGTAACAAACTATGCACTCTTAAAATGTAGGCTGTCCCTTCGGCTTTACTCCAGCCACCATAAACGGCGATGGGGAAGCAGCTCTTGCTATAGGTTCGGTATTGGCCATTCACGCTTAACTCGCAGGCACGTCATGGAACGGCGCCCTGGTCCTTGTTGTCAGAACTGCATTGTCCCACTTAAGCGTTGTTCAACTCCTTGTGGAATGTCCCGATTTTCCGGACGTTCATCTGTCTTGCTTTCTTGATGTCTCTCAAGGGCATTTGTCCTTCGATAGAAGTCTTAGATAATCCGTCACGTTTGATATCGCTCGCTTTGTGCGCTTTTGTTCGCGTATTCACATCCTCAATTATATTTAGTGCCTTTAGATTGTCCTGCACCACTGACGGTGCTACATAGTCTCCCCGGCTGGGTGCATTCTTTTAATAATTACTTGCTTAAAAAAACACACATGAACAGAAGTAGTAGACATAGTTACATTCACTGAAACCTGGGCTTATGTTGATTCAAGGTATCTTTGAATCGAGTACCAAATTAGTGGATTTTATATTGATAGAAGAATTAGAAGAAGAGATGAAATTGCAGTCTTGGTGAGGGAAAAATTAAAGGACAGAATTATGAAGCAAATCAAACGGGAGTCATGACAAAGTCTTTGGGGAGAAGTAATTTTCGATACGTTAATAAAAGGCGTCAATAAACAGTCCATCAAACCTAGATAAAATTTAAACAGCCCTATACAATCAGAAGTCAAGGGCATAGAACTATAGTAATATGAGGAATGTTTTAGGTTTTAATTTTTTAAATGGATTAGTTACTGAAAATGAGAAATTGAGAGGCAGAGGAGGTTTTGAAGACGACTTCCTTACACGGTTTGACATGGAATTTACCAGAGATAAGAACATTCTAGATTTAGTGCTAGCTAAAAGAAAACAAAGCAACGATAAAAAAAAATGCGTTTGCAATAGGAAGCAATTTGGAGAATAGTGATCATAGGCAAGTAAGTAATTATCACATCAGTTAGTTATTAGAGATACTATCAGATTCAGGGAATGCAACCCGTTCTCGCAAATTCGTAAAGTCAATATTGACTTATTTACTACGTGCATAGGTGATATACTAAACATAATAGATACCCTAAAAAAGATTCATAGAAAACACCGACCTTACCTAACCTTGTTAGTATCTTAAGATAAGCATCTTATTGCTTCGTAATTACAATTATTACTTAACCTATACCTATTATAGGTTAGGTAATAATTGTAATTACGAAGCAATAAGATGTTTATCTTAACATACTAAGTAGGTTAGGTAAGGTCGGTGTTTTCTATGAATCTTTTTAAGGGTATCTATTATGTTAAGTATGTCACCTATGCACATATTTAATAAGTCAATATTGACTTATTAAATTTGCGAGAACGGGTTGGGGAATTACATATGATAATTTAGGACTAGATGTAGGGCAGGTAGTTTGGGAGAGGGTGGAAATGAACGAAGGGCCAGTCAGGGTGGGCGAGCTGTCGTCTGTACGGCTGATATTCGACGACCTATCTGCAAAAATCGTGGTGTGGGTAAAATTGACAAGTATTCTGCAACTGTCAAAGGGTGTACGTATTCTATACAGGTGTTACACAATGGATGACAAGAATGGTAAAGTATGAAGATGGTAAGAAGAAAGATGTGATCTTGAAGGTAAAGAAGCTGAAGATGTGCTTTAAAGAACACTTTTTAAATGATTTTTCCAGCAATATTAGAATTTTTGTGGAGACATGACTGATTACTGATAACTTCCTCTGGCCAATTAATCGTTTTTAACACTAGTCTTCCGTGCATAACATCTTTAAAACTTGCACAACGTCTTGATAATGGTTCAGGACGGACCGAAACACTGTGGTTTCTCCATCTTTTAATGTGTGGTTTGGTCATCATGCCCTCGGCCACCATTTTGTGGCTAATCGTCTGCAGACAGAGATCGATATATAATAAGTTGTAAACAAACAAAATATACATTTAAACAGGTAAAATCTCTCTCTTTGACTTGATGAATTATTTGGCAGTTTGAAAAGAATGAAAGGAGGATATATTCTCTCTGAAATATTCAACATATGTAGAGTAAGGGATGAGGAAGAGTGAGTGATGACATGAATGAATTATAAAAATGGATAAAAGCATATAACGAAGAAGATATATAAATATATATATGTAAATAAAATAATTTTATCAAAACAAAATAGAACTGGAAGCATTGGCTGTATATCAGTTTAGATTCAAGAATGACCTGGACTGGACACTGGGCTCTTGATTTACGGAACAGATTTCTGGGTGACACACATTGGATCATTTGCTTGTTTCAAACAGATGGATGGCTTACACGGATACATAGTCACACAGATACGTGGCTTGCATGGATACATAGACACAGATACGTGGCTTACATGGATATAGACACACAGATACATGACTTACATGGATACAAAGACACATACGTGGCTTACATGGATACATAGACACACAGATACGTGGTTTACGTGGATACATAGACAGATACGTGGCTTACATGGATACATAGACACATACGTGGCTTACATGGATACATAGACACACAGATACGTGGCAAGCATCGATTTAGTATGGCTCGGGTCAGGCATAGATGAACTTCCTCGCATGTTACAATTTCCTTTATTGTTTATCCCTAGTGTTAGCAAGGTCTCTAACGTAGATCTGGAGAACTTAATTTACGTTGTCTTGAGAGACGCCTGACAAGGGGAGATTAAAGTCTACAGGGAGGTGAAAGTCTTATACACTGTAGACATAAACAAGGTCTTGAAATTTATATACAAGGACGGAACTCCTAACAACTGGAGTCACTAATGGAGGTATTCAGATTTAAAACAGAAATAAGTCAATATATGTTTTTAAATGGGTTAGTGTGATGGAAAAAATGTAGGTGTACGGCAGTCCTCCCAATGGCTGGTGTCAATGCCACTCACATTTACCAAAAAAAAAAAAAAAACTGCGTGGCTGTTGCCTCCTGTGCTCAAGTAAAAAAAGGGAAAAACACGCAAAACAAATCGTATGAACAATGAAACTTTAATCGACTTGAAATAAATATGAACAAAGATAATCCCTTGGCTATGTACAGTGTGAATTAAACAAAATTACAAAGTCAAAAAATAATATAAAATAAAACAATGGTTATGTTACTCTACAATGAACAAGACAAAAAATGAATTAAAAGGTGCTGAGAATAATGGCTGGCTGAAAACCTCCACTATTACACAGAGCGTATACTAGATAGATGTATCAGCCTTGAGAGCACAGAATATTCTAAATCCAACGGCTCGTGCATGCTTAGTCGTCGGCTATTCAGATAACGCTGAAGTCGAGTGGAGTCGCCAATTCACCAATGGGAAGCATGCTGGCTGGAAGTGGTAGTTTGGTGATCGACGAGGGTGTTGTGGCGACAGCGAGGAGGGGGAGGTGGAGAGCGAGTGTAGGGTACATATACCCCCTGTAGAAACGTATTTTACTAAATATTTACTACTCTTGATTGTAGTATCTAGATGTTGTAGATGTACTGAAGTAACATGATGAAGGAAAGAGCAGGCCAAATCTCTCTTGAAGGAGATTATCGTCACAGTGAGGCTAACATTTTATTCAGTTTGAACAAAATACGATAAGCTAACGAGTGAAATGGCGGATATAAACAGGACCTGCCCACGAATTGGCCATTAGGATTGCTGTAATAGTTCTTACTTTATATATGAGATTACGTTCTAAGACGCCCGTGTACCCCTCAGGCCAAGTTGACCAGGAGGGTGATGCCTGCCTGCCTCCCGCAGGACCCTCACAACGACCACACCAACGACCTGCTCACCGTGGTCGGCTGGGGACACACACGAGGTAAACAAACGCCAAACGACTATCCTGCATAAACACAACGGTGCGGTTTTCTGCTTGTACCTTGTTACAACTTGTTACAAAGTTGTTACCAATTGTTAGAAGGTGTTACCTCTTATTTGAAGGTGTTACCTTATGTTGGAAGGTGTTACCTCTTATTTGAAGGTGTTACCTTATGTTAGAAGGTGTTACCTCTTATTTGAAGGTGTTACCTTATGTTGGAAGGTGTTACCTCTTATTTGAAGGTGTTACCTCTTATTTGAAGGTGTTACCTCTTATTTGAAGGTGTTACCTCTTGTTTGAAGGTGTTACCTCTTATTTGAAGGTGTTACCTCTTATTTGAAGGTGTTACCTCTTATTTGAAGGTGTTACCTTATGTTGGAAGGTGTTACCTCTTATTTGAAGGTGTTACCTCTTATTTGAAGGTGTTACCTCTTATTTGAAGGTGTTACCTTATGTTGGAAGGTGTTACCTTATGTTTGAAGGTGTTACCTCTTATTTGAAGGTGTTACCTCTTATTTGAAGGTGTTACCTTATGTTGGAAGGTGTTACCTCTTATTTGAAGGTGTTACCTCTTATTTGAAGGTGTTACCTCTTATTTGAAGGTGTTACCTTATGTTGGAAGGTGTTACCTCTTATTTGAAGGTGTTACCTCTTATTTGAAGGTGTTACCTTATGTTGGAAGGTGTTACCTCTTATTTGAAGGTGTTACCTTATGTTGGAAGGTGTTACCTCTTATTTGAAGGTGTTACCTTATGTTGGAAGGTGTTACCTCTTGTTTGAAGGTGTTACCTCTTATTTGAAGGTGTTACCTTATGTTGGAAGGTGTTACCTCTTATTTGAAGGTGTTACCTCTTATTTGAAGGTGTTACCTTATGTTGGAAGGTGTTACCTCTTATTTGAAGGTGTTACCTCTTATTTGAAGGTGTTACCTTATGTTGGAAGGTGTTACCTCTTATTTGAAGGTGTTACCTTATGTTGGAAGGTGTTACCTCTTATTTGAAGGTGTTACCTCTTGTTAGAAGGTGTTATACATTTCGTTACAAAGTTTTTAGGGCGTGTTGGAAAGTTGTTACAACTTTACACACAGAAATCACAATAGCCTGATGCATCAAATGAACAAATCCAACAATCCAATGTTCATTTGATGCATCACGCTATTGTGATTTCTGTGTGTAATGAAGTAAGGGCGAACAGGGAGAACGGGCTATTGACAGAGCTCGAGTACATGGGGGAGTTGTGTAAAACCCTGGTTTGTGTCTCTGAGAGGCTGCAGGATCCAGTAAGTTCAGTAGAACTTCGGTTTCAACTCTTTTGACCATGTCGTAGCTCAGTCGATTAAAGCAGCGTCTGGGATGCTCTCGGACACAAGGTTCGAATCCTCGTCACGGCCCTTGTGAATTTGTTCATTGTTACAACTTGTTTAAACGTTGCCGCAAAGTTATAGTTTCGTCGTGTGTTTGTCGGAATATAGGATATATATATCGCCTATAATTCATTTCTTGTCATATAACCCAGAGGGCGCAACGTCCACGTGCCGTTCGTTCGACGTCGAATCAACGTCAATGACGCTGATTCGACGATAAATATTCGTTGCTCTTGGATATTGTCCACTTGGAAAATTCTCTATAGGATTACTGTCTTGGATACATCTTCCTTTGTTCTTCCTTAATAATTATTCATGTTTCCGAGTGTGCCTGTGATGCCGGTCAATGGGGACCCTATCTTGGATATCCCCCTATCCAATGGGGACAATGTGGCTATAAACACTTCCCTCTTATGATAATCCCTAACCACCTACCTGTCACTCTACAAAGTTTAATGAGGCTAGCCCAAAGCTAGCTATCATCTAACCTCTAACCTTCTGCAATCATATGAGCAGTCAGACATTCTCTTGTATAAATACATAGATACTATAGTGAACATTAGTATATATTATCAAGATTTAAATATTCAATTAACCAATTAATTAATGTTTAGTATGGGAAAAATAATTCCCCGGTTAATTGTTAAATGCAACAAGGCAAAAGTTTCGGTGATTCACTCGCCCCTAAGTAACCTGTGGCATCTTCTTGTTCCTGCAGGATTGCAGCAGATGTCGCGGATGTTGCAGAAGGCGCAGGTGCCCGTGATGGATCGTCTTAGGTGCTCCACCATCATCAAGAATCCCTACAATGTCCCCGTCGGCATCACCCACGACCTCCTGTGTGCTGGGAAGAACAACAGTGACTCGTGTCAGGTATATACACCCCCGGGGTCAGGTATACACCCTAGGGTCATCTGACCACTGTGGGTCAGGTACACCCCCGAGTCAGGTATACACATCGGGGTCATCTTCCTTTGGGTCAGGAAGTAGGTCACTGTGGGTCAGGTATACACCCCGGGGTCATCTCACTACTGTGGGTCAGGTATACACCCCGGGGTCATCTCACTACTGTGGGTCAGGTATACACCCCGGGGTCATCTCACCACAGTGGGTCAGGTATACACCCCGGGGTCATCTCACTACTGTGGGTCAGGTATGCACCCCGGGGTCATCTCACTACTGTGGGTCAGGTATACACCCCGGGGTCATCTCACTACTGTGGGTCAGGTATACACCCCGGGGTCATCTCACTACTGTGGGTCAGGTATACACCCCGGGGTCATCTCACTACTGTGGGTCAGGTATACACCCCGGGGTCATCTCACTACTGTGGGTCAGGTATACACCCCGGGGTCATCTCACTACTGTGGGTCAGGTATACACCCCGGGGTCATCTCACTACTGTGAGTCAGGTATACACCCCGGGGTCTGTGGGGTGATGTGAGATGTCTGTGGTGAGATGACCCAGGGTCATCTCACAATCCAGAGTATGTGGATTGCTTTGCGTTCTTGCATCCTTGCTGAGGTGTTGTTGGTTGTTTTGGTGAGCTTGTGCTTCTCTCGCTGTGCTCCTCTTGTTGTACTTGCTTTGGCTCTTCGGGTCCTCCTCTTGCCTGTGTTTTTTCCTGGGGTTCGCATTTTTGCACTTTTGGTGCTTCTGCGGTTCTCCGTTTGTAGCCTTCACCTCAGCTCTGCCTCCTGCATTCTATTTCTTTCCTCCTCTGTCTCTGAGCGAGTTTTTTTTCTTGTTTCTATGGCTCTCTTGGGTACTCTGTTGCCCCCGGTGTCCATTTTTTGGTGTTCTGATCGCCTTGAGTCGTCCATTTTTTCCTACCTTGTCTTTTCTGTGATGGTATATACACCTTTCTTTTATCTCATCCTGTGGAAGTTTTGGTTCTTGAGGTTCCTTTCTCCCCCTTAGTACATGTTGAATGCTTTAAGTCCATTCTACATGGACGTAACTCCTGCTGTGCGGACATTCCTTGGGTCCATTCGTGGTTATGCTACAGCTGCTGCTTGACATTCTCTTCCTTGTTCTTTATATTCGTGACGTTCCACCCGAATGTTCTCCTGGGGACTTTGGGTGATGGTCTTGTTTCCCGGTCTTGTGTTTACTGACTGTGGTTCTGAGGTAGATTTTTTTTCTGTTCTTCTGGGCACCGGTTTTGGGCCCGGGGGCACTTGCCCTGTATGCTCTTTCGGCTCCCAAGCCTTCGGCGCTCGGAATCCTGTCCGTATTATGACCGTTTTAGCCATAGGGCTTTCTTTATCAGGGTCCTCCGACTTACCTTTCCATATTATGTTCTTTTTATGAATGCCTATTAACACTTTTCATTCCCGTGGTGCATCCTTCTGCTGACAAATGTGATAGATAGGGCTCCCTCGGGTTCGTTATTGAGCGCCCATTGATTCGTCTTTTCGGAGGGTTTCTTCCTCTTGGATTCCCATTGAGAGGCTTCGAAGGCCCTTAGCAGATGCCTCCGGCGGGACCAGGTTTAGCCTCGATGTTGGATCTGGTATTCTTTGAGTTCGGTTCCTCTTAACCTGCTAGGGGACATTTCATGGTTCCGGTGCCTTCCTGGCTGACAGCCTACCTCGTTGGCTGGTTGGTGAGGGCTTCCTCCTGGTCTGCTTGTCTGCTGGCCAGGGATCTTGGCTTTTTATTTTCCAGCTTGCTGGATTCGGGTTTCTGGTGATTCGTCGGAAGTCCCAGTTGGTTCCGTTCCGGGTTCAGCCTTGGCTGAGCCTCGTGTGGGATTCTCGGACGGCATCCATCTCTCTCTCCCTCCTACAGCTTTGCTTCGGTTGAAGTCCCACTTTCAGTTGTTTTTGAGGGGGACCTGGATCATGTGGCAATTTCTTGAACAGATGTGTGGGGTGCCTGAACTTTGCCTTACTGGTTTTCCCGCTAGGCTGGGTTTGGCTTCAGTGGCTGTTCGGGGTAGCCCCTTTCACTTTCCCTGGGTTCGACCCCGGGGGTTCTTGCATTAGTTGCTGCGTCTCCAGCTTCCTCTATGGTTTTTTCAGGGTTCGGTGCCATGGCGCTTTCCCTTACTCGATGTATTCATGGACACCTTGTCCCTCGGCTGGTGCTTTGTGACCAGTGCTCGCCAGGCCAGCCAGGGGCATTGGGCTCCATCCTTTTGTTAGGCTCACAGACTGGTGTGGGAGTTTGCGGCTGTGTGGCAGGCGCTGCAGAGGATTCGGATCCCTCAGGGCTCTGTGATCTGGCTCCACTCAGACTGCACCCCTGTGGTTTACTATCTCAACCAAGGGGGGGTCTCTACGGTCTGTGGCTCTTTGGGGCTGATCGCTTCAAGTGGCTCTTTTGCTGAGTTCTCGGGGTTTGGCTCTCTGTGCTGTTTACATTCAGGTTGTGTCTAACATCCTGGTGGACAGCCTGTTGTGCTTTCTTCCTCTTTCCACAGAGTGGACAGTCAAAGACGTCTCCTTCCTTTGCCTTTGCCGGACGATCTAGCACCCAGATATGGACCTTTTCACGTCGGCGTGGTCTTGGCGTCTCCCATTATACGGGGCGCCGTTTTCCCTGCGAGGCCATCGCTGTGGTCGCTTTTCGGGAGGATTGGTCGAGGTGGGAGTTCCTGTACCTTTATTCCCCCCTCCCGTCCAGCTGTCGCTCCGAGTGTTGGCTCGCTTTGAATCTTATTGGGGCGAGTGCTTCTCCTAGCCCCAAGGTGACCTGCCCAGCCTTCGTTTCAGGCGCTGCTTGCTCGGTGTCCCAACCTGAGTTTTTCCGCGGCTCCGCCTCTTTCAGCAGGTTGGGCCGGTGAGGTACCTCCCTGGCTTACCCTACTCTTCCGCTTTTCGTGTCTGGACTTATTGACGCGGGTGTATCACCATTTATATGTTGATCAGGTGGCTTTTTTATTGTGTCTCATCTGCGGTCTTTCTCTCAGCGACAGTATGAAGTCTCCTGGTGGTGTTTCCGCCATTTCCTTTAACTTCCTAGGGTCTCGTCAGTGTCTGTTCCAGTTGTTTTGTCCTTTCATGGCTTTTTCAGGACCAGCATGTCATGTCGAATACTGCCGCTCCAGCTTGCATTCAGGGTAGATGTCAATTCTGCTCCGTCCCATAAGCTCTCGTGTGTTTTTTCACCTCCGGCCTGTTCATGTGCCGTCTGAGCCTTTTTGGTCTCTGGACCGGGTGCTCTCGTTTCTCTCCTCTCCTTGGTTTATAGTGGCCCCTTTGGTCTGTGATTGTTTTATAAAAGCTTGTTTTTGTTGACTTTAGCCTCTGGGGGTCAGGTTAGGGAGCTTCATTCTCTTCTCCGGCACAGAGGATTTTGCTCATTTGATTCTGGGGGGGGGGGGTTGTTCGTCTGCAGCCCTCTACTTTTTTTCTAGTGAAGAATGAGATTGTGGGCCAGGCCCACTACAGGCTTGTGTTACTTTGGAACGTCTATCGCGGCCTGTTGTTGCTTCGTCGTCTTGAGACATGCGTTGCTGCCACCTCCCGGGTATGTCTCTGTTTTTATTTCTCTGTGGGTAGATAGCTTCAGGAAGTCGACGGGGCTCCCCACACAAAACCAGTGTTGAATGTAATGAAACGCCATTTTCTGGGCGAGCCCTGGTGGCTCCCTGACATCCTACCTCCCTCCAGTCGGCGGTTTTCATCATTCTATGAACTGGAGGGTTGAGCTTATGGCTCGCCTGAGTGGGCTCCCCATCCCCTCTGTTCGGGGAGAAGGGGGGGGGGGGGCGGGTGCGCTAGATGGATGACGATTTGCTTGTTTTATTGTTTTCTTTTTTTTTGGGGGGGGAGGGCAGTTCTTTAGGTGTTCGGATGAAGGTTGCATTTTTTACCAGTTGGATGTTTGTATTGTTACGCCTATATTTCTGGGGGTATGGTCGCCTATCTTTCTCGGTCGATGACAGACATAAGATACTCTAAATGTAGAGTGCTCATATGGGCATTGCTCCCTGCGCCCCTCTGAGGGGGCCAGGTTCTGACTCTTGGTCCCCGGCAGGCATGAACTCCCGTAATTTATATCCCCAAAATAATATAGCACATATCAGTCTGAACAGCTTCAGGAAGCCTCCAGGGCTTGCCCAGAAAATGGTGTTTCATTACATTTAACGCTGGTTTTCTTTAAGAGGAATCGGATTATTGAACAATTTTACATACGACAAACTATCTCTGGGGTGGCACCTCTTGTTCTGGAGGAACCTGCTCTATCGCCCTCCTGCCTGATGCTATGCTTGCTTTATTATGTTCTGTAAATGTTTGGTATCATGAACTCCTTTTAAGGTTTTCGCATTTTTTATTTAATATTGAGAAAATTGAAATTTGTCACCGTTGAGCACCATGTTGCTTTCCTATGCCCATGTAAAGTCTTTGTTCGTATCCAGTCGAAATATTCCTGTCTTCCACTGCGGTAAATTTTATGCTTACTTTGGGGTCGTCGGTGAAGGACGACACGAAGCCGTGAGTTGTATTCCTGAGTCTTCTACAAGGGTAAGTAATGACCAACAGTGATGGTAGAGGAGCTGTTAGTCCCTGTGATGCAGTGATAGCACACTCGCTCCATCCTGAATGGAGAGGATTGACTAGGCACCAGTCCTTAACTGTACACCTCTGTTCACCCAGCTGTGATTGGGTACCTGGTTGCTAAACGATTTGGCGGGTCATGTTCCAGGGGAAACTGATAGGGTAAGGCTTACCATGAGCTATGGGAAGGAAAGCTCCCAGCCTGCTAACAGGAGCCAGAAGTCATATGCTCCTGTACCCACCTGTAAAAAAAAAGTGTCACTAGGAAGAGACTTTTCTTTGATACACTGCCTTGCACTCTGTGCAATCTGTTGGTAAAAAAAAATCTACCGCCTAACTTTAGTCACTTCTCGGCGAGACCCTTATGTTTGTATCATTCTTGATTTAAACGTTATATTAATTTCTTATTGTACCCTGTTTCCACACCTCTCTCATACCTCCCCCCTTTCTGAACACATTCCTGCTCTCTTCTACACCCCTCTCGATACATCCCTTTCTGTATTTTTCGTGCAATTTTTTGCCACGTGCGTATTTATGTCTGATTATCTCCCTATTCTTCATGCATTTGCCAGCACGTTGCATTGCTTCAAAAATCCAGTCAAAACTCTGTGGCTTAATCTCCTAATCTCCAAAACTCAGCCTCAATCTCCTCCTCCCGCAGGGTGACAGTGGCGGGCCCCTGACGGAGCAGGTCCCGAGGGAGGGGTCGGTGTGCGAGCACACTGTGGTGGGTGTGGTTGGCTTCGGCGTGGGGTACAACTCTCCATGCGGGCTAATGGGGGTGTACGCGCGCGTCTCCTCCTATCTGGACTGGATTACAGGCTTCATAGCGCCCAATGCCGTCGCCTACGCGCCACCCACCACAACGACGACGACCACCACCACCACCACCACCGTAGCGACAACTACGACCTCTGCCAGAGATGAGTCGGGCTTTGAGGATTTAATAGCAAATCTTCAGTTTCTTTTCCCTTCGAATTAGAATCGGGAAAGGGCTGCGCATTTAATGTCAGGAATGTATAACTTGTATAAGACAAAATAAAGGCAAATAAAGATCCTGTTTGTGTGTATATGCAACAGTTAACACATTCTATAGACCAAACTGTGTTGATTACATACCACTAGCAGACCATGACTATTTACAAGCGTTGATGCAGAATGCGGTTTGCCATTATGTGACATCCCGGAGCACTGTGTGACAGACCAGTAACAACGATACAGAATTAACGTACATCATCAGTAACAAAGGCTGACATTAACACTGGGGGTGAAAGTCAGTTGGGACAAGTTGAGCGGGTTGAGTCAGTCGGGACAAGTCGGTCAGGGCGAGTCGGTCGGTTGGGGCGAGTCGGTTGGTCGGGGGGAGTCAGTCGGGACAAGTCAATCAGCAGCAAACTTCGTTATGCCCTGTTGTTATATTTGGTGCTGTTGATTGGTCACTGACGAGAACTACCACCAATATTTCATTGACATAGCAACACTAAATCTAAACTTTTTAATATCATTCAGTAAGAACAGTCGACTACTATAGTAGCACCAGTTGTCTACTGCTACTACTAGCGTAGTAGTAGACATCTGGTGGAAGGCGTTGTAGAAGTAGGAAGTATTTTTATTACTAAGTATTTTACTATTATACTATTATAGTATAAGCCAGCATTTTCATTACTAAGAAGCTCAGGGACCCAACATTGCGTCGCAACACTGGTGTATTATGAGGGATTGTGTAAGCCACAGCTAGCTATGTTTACTGCATAATCTGTTACAGACTAGTAAAGAGTGTAGTTTTCTAAAAATACTTTTAGTCACACTTTCCATAAGAATAAGAAAACATTATGTCCTAAATAAAACAATAAGAACTACAATAAATGAAATGACATCGCTATGTAATCTATCAAAATAGTCACCCTGGCCATATTAATGTCAAAAGTAAGAGAGAACGGGAGTGAGACTGAGAGAACGGGAGTGAGACAGAGAGAACGGGAGTGAGACAGAGAGAACGGGAGTGAGACTGAGAGAACGGGAGTGAGACTGAGAGAACGGGAGTGAGACAGAGAGAACGGGAGTGAGACTGAGAGAACGGGAGTGAGACTGAGAGAACGGGAGTGAGACAGAGAGAACGAGAGTAAAAGGGGGAGAGTACGGGAGTGAGAGGGAAAGAGAATGGGAGTGGGAGAGAGAAAACGGAAAGAAAGAAAATGGCAGGAAAAGTGGGAAGGAGAATGGAAAGGAGAGGAAGGGAGACAGAGACCAGCAAGGATCTGCCAGGTGCCCCGTGTATAATAAGATAATTTGTAACACCAGACGATGAGTTACAATAACGTGGCTGAAGGTATGATGACCAAACCACTCATCACAAGATGGAAAGGGAGGGTATTATCAGGAGAAAGCCCCAACCCATTACGACTATATAGCACTTGGAAGGGGTCAGGATAAGGATTTGGGATGGGACGTGGGGACGGAATGGTAGCCATCCACCTGGACGGTCGGGGATTGAACGCCGACCAACATGAAGTGAAACCGTCGCTCTACCGTCCAGCCCAAGAAGATGGAGAAACCTCGATTTTTTTGGTCCGTTGGACCATTATTTCACACTTGATAATGGTCCTGGCCAGACTGAAATGTCGTAGTTACTCCATCTTCTGATGTGGTTTGGTCATCAGAAATTGTCAGTCTGTTTGTCCAAAGTTAGAGGCACGATTCTTAGGGCTATAGTCTAAGGCAACTTCGATTCCCAGTCTCATAGGTTGGTCGGGGTCGACCCCTTTGCCTCCTCTTGAAGAGGAATCGCCCATTGCCCTCCACAAAGCTGGTGAATACGAAATGTGCAACAAAATGTCCGTAAATTTTCCCAATAGTTTAAACATTAGTGTCTTCAAAGAATGATTTTTTTTTTTGAATCTGTGCCTCAGGCAGTGGGGAAAACGGTCGTCTCCCCTTACCTCACGCCTGGTCAGAAGCCTAACCAGGTATCCCCGGGATTGGAAATTTAGCCCCTATTGCCTCGTTTCATAAAGCTGTGTTTCCCTGTGAAGCTTGGACACTGGCCCAATTTCGGACCACTTGCCCTGCTCTACTGCCGCATAAGTTTTTTGGGTGTTATTGGTACTACCAGTGTAGTGCTCTATTCTGTGTAGAGGACTATTAAGAGAGAGAGAGAGAGAGAGAGAGAGAGAGAGAGAGAGAGAGAGAGAGAGAGAGAGAGAGAGAGAGAGAGAGAGAGAGAGAGAGAGAGAGAGAGAGAGGAGAGAGGAGAGAGGAGAGAGGAGAGAGAGAGAGAGAGAGAGAGAGAGAGAGAGAGAGAGAGAGAGAGAGAGAGAGAGAGAGAGAGAGAGAGAGAGAGAGAGAGAGGAGAGAGAGAGAGAGAGAGAGAGAGAGAGAGAGAGAGAGAGAGAGAGAGAGAGAGAGAGAGAGAGAGAGAGAGAGAGAGAGAGAGAGAGAGAGAGAGTGAGTGAATGAATAAATGAATGAGTGAGAGTGTGAGTGTACTCACCTAGTTGTGCTTGCGGGGGTTGAGCTCTGGCTCTTTGGTCCCGCCTCTCAACCGTCAATCAACAGGCGTACAGGTTCCTGAGCCTATTGGGCTCTATCATATCTACACTTGAAACTGTGTATGGAGTCAGCCTCCACCACATTACTTCCTAATGCATTCCATTTGTCAACCACTCTGACACTAAGAAAGTTCTTTCTAATATCTCTGTGGCTCATTTGGGCACTCAGTTTCCACCTGTGTCCCCTAGTGCGTGTGCCCTTTGTGTTAAATAAATAATAAATAAATAAATGTGTAGTCTTTATCAACCCTGTCGATTCCCTTGAGAATCTTGAATGTGGTGATCATGTCCCCCCTAACTCTTCTGTCTTCCAACGAAGTGAGGTTTAATTCCCGTAGTCTCTCCTCGTAGCTCATACCTCTCAGCTCGGGTACTAGTCTGGTGGCAAACCTTTGAACCTTTTCCAGTTTAGTCTTATCCTTGACTAGATATGGACTCCATGCTGGGGCTGCATACTCCAGGATTGGTCTGACATATGTGGTATATAATGTTCTGAAAAATTCCTTGCACAAGTTTCTAAAGGTCGTTCTTATGCTAGCCAACCTGGCATATGCAGCTGATGTTATCCTCTTGATAACAATGTTATCATGATGATGATGATGTTGTCCTCTTGATAACAGACCTTCAGGGGACAGGTCTGGCGTGATATCAACCCCCAGGTCTTTCTCTCTCTCTGACTCTTGAAGTATTTCATCTCCCAAATGATACCTTGTATCTGGTCTCCTGCTTCCTACCCCTATCTTCATTACATTACATTTGCTTGGGTTAAACTCTAACAACCATCTGTTCGACCATTCCTGCAGCTTGTCCAGGTCTTCTTGAAGCCTCAAGCTGTCCTCCTCTGTCTTAATCCTTCTCATAATTTTGGCGTCGTCAGCAAACATTGAGAGGAATGAGTCTATACCCTCTGGGAGATCATTTACTTATATATCAGAACCAGGATAGGTCCAAGTACAGAGCCCTATGGGACTCAACTGGTGACTTCACGCCATTCTGAGGTCTCACCCGTCACTGTACCTCTCTGCGTCCTATTGCTTAGGTACTCCCTTATCCACTGGAGCGCCCTGCCAGTTATTCCTGTCTGTTTCTCCAGCTTATGCATTAACCTTTTATGGGGTACTGTGTCAAAGGCTTTCCGACAGTCAAAAAAAATGCAGTCCGCCCATCCTTCTCTTTCTTGCTTAATCTTTGTCAGCTGATCGTAAAATTCTATCAAGCCTGTAAGGCAAGATTTACCCTCCCTGAACCCATGTTGATGGGTTGTCACGAAGTCTCTTCTCTCCAGATGTGTTACGGTTTTTTTTCTCACAATCTTCTCCATCACCTTGCATGGTATACAAGTTAAGGACACTGGCATGTAGTTCAGTGCCTCTTGTCTGTCACCCTTTTTGTATATTGGTACTACATTAGCAGTCTTCCATATTTCTGGTAGGTCTCCCATTTCCAGTGACCTACTATACACTATGGAGAGTGGTAAGCAAAGTGCTCCTGCACACTCTTTCAATACCCATGGTGAGATTCCGTCCGGCCCAACAGCTTTTCTCACATCCAGCTCCAATAGGTGCTTCTTGACCTCATCTCTTGTATTTTCGAACCTATCCAAGGTCACCTGGTTTGCTGCCACCTCTCCTAGCGCCGTGACTTCTCCCTGTTCTATTGTAAAGACCTCTTGGAACCTTTTGTTGAGTTCTTCACACACCTCTTTGTCATTCTCTGTGTACCTGTCCTCGCCCACCCTAAGTTTCATCACCTGTTCCTTCACTGTTGTCTTCCTCCTGATGTGACTGTGTAGTAGCTTTGGTTCGGTCTTGGCTTTATTAGCTATATCTTTTTCATACCTTTTCTCAGCTGCTCTTCTCACACTAACATACTCGTTCCTGGTTCTCTGGTATCTCTCTCTACTTTCTGGTGTTCTGTTATTACGGAAGTTCCTCCATGCCCTTTTGTTCAGCTCCTTTGCTTTCATACATTCCCTATTAAACCACGGATTCTTCCTTTGCTTCTCTGTTTTTTCCTGTCGGGCTGGGACAAACCTGCTTACAGCCTCCTGACATTTTTGGGTGACATAGTCCATCATGTCTTGTACGGACTTGGTTCCGAGTTCTGTGTCCCAATGTATATCCCATAGGAATTTATTCATTTCCTCATAGTTTTCCTTTCGGTACGCCAGGCCTTTGTTTCCCAGTTCTTTTTTGGGGGTGATAATTCCTAGCTCAACTAGGTACTCAAAGCTCAATACACTATGATCACTTATTCCCAAGGGGGGCTTCCAACTTAACTTCCTCTTATATCCGACTCATTTAGGGTAAATATCAGATCAAGCAAGGCTGGTTCATCCCCTCCTCTCATTCTTGTCGGTCCCTTGACGTGTTGACTTAGAAAGTTTCTTGTTGCCACATCCAGCAGCTTAGCTCTCCATGTGTCTGGGCCTCCATGTGGGTCTCTGTTCCCCCAATCTATCTTCCTATGGTTTTTACCAAATCACCTCATTCTTTGGGGCACACGTGATGAACACAAATGCGAACAAGTGAGGAACACAAATGCGAATTGTTCGCATTTGTGTTCCTCACGTGTGCCCCAATGAATGAGGTGATTTGGTAAAATGCTATGCCCAAGATCCGAGTGCCGGCGGTGGGGTGGTCCAAATAGCCTCGGCTATCACCTCATTATGTCCGGTCGTGATGGTCAAGTGGATTAAGGCGTCTTGTACATACCAGTTGCGTTGCTCCTGGGAGTATGGGTTCGAGTCACTTCTGGGGTGTGAGTTTTCAGTTGCTTGTTCGCATTTGTGTTCCTCACGTGTGCCCCAAAGAATGAGGTGATTTGGTAAAATGCTATGCCCAAGATTACTATCCGAGTGCCGGTGGTGGGGTGGTCCAAATAGCCTCGGCTATCACCTCATTATGTCCGGTCGTGATGGTCAAGTGGATTAAGGCGTCTTGTACATGCCAGTTGCGTTGCTCCTGGGAGTATGGGTTCGAGTCACTTCTGGGGTGTGAGTTTTCAGTTGTTTGTTCGCATTTGTGTTCCTCACGTGTGCCCCAAAGAATGAGGTGATTTGGTAAAATGCTATGCCCAAGATTACTATCCGAGTGCCGGCGGTGGGGTGGTCCAAATAGCCTCGGCTATCACCTCATTATGTCCGGTCGTGATGGTCAAGTGGATTAAGGCGTCTTGTACATACCAGTTGCGTTGCTCCTGGGAGTATGGGATAAATATATATATATATATATATATATATATATATATATATATATATATATATATATATATATATATATATATATATATATATATATATATATATATATATATTTAAAAATCCTTAACTTGTATTCCATGCAATGTGATGGAGAAGATCGTGAGAAAAAACCTAGTAACACATCTGGAGAGAAGAGACTTCGTGACAACCCATCAACATGGGTTCAGGGAGGATAAATCTTGCCTTACAGGCTTAATAGTATTCTACGATCAGGGGACAAAGATTAAGCAAGAAAGAGAAGGATTGCCGGACTGCATTTTTTTGGACTGTCGGAAAGTCTTTGACACAGTACCCCATAAAAGGCTGATGCATAAGCTGGAGAAACAGGCAGGAGTAACTGGTAGGGCGCTCCAGTGGATAAGGGAGTACCTAAGCAATAGGAAGCAGAGAGGTACAGTGAGGGGTGAGACTTCAGATTGGCGTGAAGTCACCAGTGGAGTCCCACAGGGCTCTGTACTCGGACCTATCCAGTTTCTGATATACGTAAATGATCTCCCAGAGGGTACAGTCTCATTCCTCTCAATGTTTGCTGACGACGCCAAAATTATGAGAAGGATTAAGACAGAGGAGGACAGCTTGAGGCTTCAAGAAGACCTGGACAAGCTGCAGGAATGGTCGAACAGATGGTTGTTAGAGTTTAACCCAAGCAAATGTAATGTAATGAAGATAGGTGTAGGGAGCAGGAGACCAGATACAAAGTATCATTTGGGAGATGAAATACTTCAAGAGTCAGAGAGAGAGAAAGACCTGGTTTGAAGGGTCTAATATCACGCCAGAGCTGTCCCCTGAAGCTCATATCAAGAGGATAACATCAGCGGCATATGCCAGGTTGGCTAACATAAGTACTGGCTTTAGAAACTTGTGTAAGGAATCTTTCAGAACATTATATACCACATATGTCAGACCAATCCTGGAGTGTGCGGCTCCAGCATGGAGTCCATATCTAGTCAAGCATAAGACTAAACTGGAAAATGTTCAAAGGTTTGTCTCCAGACTAGTACCCGAGCTGAGAGGTATGAGGTACGAGGAGAGACAACGGGAATTAAACCTCAAGTCACTGGGAGACAGAAGAGTTAGAGGGGACATGATCACCACATACAAGATTCTGAGAGGAATTTATAGGATAGATAAAGTCAGACTATTTAACACAAAGAACACATGCACAAGGGGACACAGGTGGAAATTGAGTGCCCAAATGAGCCATAGAGACGTTAGAAAGAATTTTCTCATTGTCAGAGTAGTAGACAAATGAAATGCATTAGGAAGTGATGTGGTGGAGGCTGACTCCATACACAGCTTTAAGAGTAGATATGATAGAGCCCAGTAGGCTCAGGAACCTGTACATTAGTTGACCGCTGAGAGGCGGGACCAAAGAGCCAGAGCTCAACCCCCGCAAGCACAACTAGGTAAGTAAAACTAAGTAAGTACACACACACACAGACATTCACACACACACACACACACACAGACATTCACGCACACACACACACACACACAGGAAGCGCGTGTGAAGGATTACACACATCTAAATTATTGCACACATCTAAGGATTTGTGTGTGTGTGAGAGAGAGAAATATATATATTAGATATGATAGAGGAAAAATAGGTCGGGAGTCAGGACAACCGACGGATAGAAAGGCCGGGGTCCAAGAGCTAACACCTCGATCCTGTAGGTATAAATAATAAATACAATCAGTAAACAATAAATACCCACACGTCACGATGACTAAAGACTGTGGTAAGAACCCTTCACCTCGTTAAGGAAGGTTATTACCACACACACACACACACACACACACACACACACACACACACACACACACACACACACACACACACACACACACCTCCCCCCCCCCCCCCCCCTTACACACACACGGCATGCCAACCTTTATGTTTACATTAAGACAATAACAAAAGCCTCGACAAGCATACCAGGAAAAAATGTTAAGCGGGATACCGTATACAAATGCCAGACATCGTGCATCTGGCAACACAAAATCCTGTTCTCTGACCATATGTTAATTCCCTATTTTTATATCTGTAAATTATCCAGCATTCACCAAAATGTTTCTTCTTCACAATAACAACAAAAAATTGATTAAACTCAGTTATTCATTTCAAAAGGACAATTGAAATATATTATTCAAGAAGCCGAATGAGCTGACGATAGACGTTATAATGCTGGATTTCCCAAACACGTCATTTCCTATAATGTGTTGAGTGGAGAGTAGTTTTGTTTACTGTGTACCGTATGCGCGAGGGTGTGTGGCTGCTGCTTCATCTTGGTGTTGTGGGGAGAGAGAGAGGGTGTGGCTGGTGCTTCATCTTGGTGTTGTGGGGCGGGAGAGAGGGTGTGTGGCTGCTGCTTCATCTTGGTGTTGTGGGGGAGGGAGAGAGGGTGTGTGGCTGGTGCTTCATCTTGGTGTTGTGGGGGAGGGAGAGAGGGTGTGTGGCTGGTGCTTCATCTTGGTGTTGTGGGGGAGGGAGAGAGGGTGTGTGGCTGGTGCTTCATCTTGGTGTATGTGGGGGAGGGAGAGAGGGTGTGTGGCTGGTGCTTCATCTTGGTGTTGTGGGGCGGGAGAGAGGGTGTGTGGCTGGTGCTTCATCTTGGTGTTGTGGGGCGGGAGAGAGAGGGTGTGGCTGGTGCTTCATCTTGGTGTTGTGGGGCGGGAGAGAGGGTGTGTGGCTGGTGCTTCATCTTGGTGTTGTGGGGCGGGAGAGAGGGTGTGTGGCTGGTGCTTCATCTTGGTGTATGTGGGGGAGGGAGAGAGGGTGTGTGGCTGGTGCTTCATCTTGGTGTTGTGGGGGAGGGAGAGAGGGTGTGTGGCTGGTGCTTCATCTTGGTGTTGTGGGGCGGGAGAGAGGGTGTGTGGCTGGTGCTTCATCTTGGTGTATGTGGGGGAGGGAGAGAGGGTGTGTGGCTGGTGCTTCATCTTGGTGTTGTGGGGAGGGAGAGAGGGTGTGTGGCTGGTGCTTCATCTTGGTGTTGTGGGGGAGGGAGAGAGGGTGTGTGGCTGGTGCTTCATCTTGGTGTTGTGGGGCGGGAGAGAGGGTGTGTGGCTGGTGCTTCATCTTGGTGTTGTGGGGCGGGAGAGAGAGGGTGTGGCTGGTGCTTCATCTTGGTGTTGTGGGGCGGGAGAGAGGGTGTGGCTGGTGCTTCATCTTGGTGTTGTGGGGCGGGAGAGAGGGTGTGGCTGGTGCTTCATCTTGGTGTTGTGGGGCGGGAGAGAGGGTGTGTGGCTGGTGCTTCATCTTGGTGTTGTGGGGCGGGAGAGAGTGTGTGTGGCTGGTGCTTCATCTTGGTGTTGTGGGGCGGGAGAGAGGGTGTGGCTGGTGCTTCATCTTGGTGTTGTGGGGCGGGAGAGAGGGTGTGGCTGGTGCTTCATCTTGGTGTTGTGGGGCGGGAGAGAGTGTGTGTGGCTGGTGCTTCATCTTGGTGTTGTGGGGGAGGGAGAGAGGGTGTGTGGCTGGTGCTTCATCTTGGTGTTGTGGGGCGGGAGAGAGGGTGTGTGGCTGGTGCTTCATCTTGGTGTTGTGGGGCGGGAGAGAGGGTGTGTGGCTGGTGCTTCATCTTGGTGTTCTGGGGGAGGGAGAGAGGGTGTGGCTGGTGCTTCATCTTGGTGTTGTGGGGGAGGGAGAGAGGGTGTGGCTGGTGCTTCATCTTGGTGTTCTGGGGGAGGGAGAGAGAGGGTGTGTGGCTGGTGCTTCATCTTGGTGTTGTGGGGCGGGAGAGAGGGTGTGTGGCTGGTGCTTCATCTTGGTGTTGTGGGGCGGGAGAGAGGGTGTGTGGCTGGTGCTTCATCTTGGTGTTGTGGGGCGGGAGAGAGGGTGTGTGGCTGGTGCTTCATCTTGGTGTTGTGGGGCGGGAGAGAGGGTGTGTGGCTGGTGCTTCATCTTGGTGTTGTGGGGCGGGAGAGAGGGTGTGTGGCTGGTGCTTCATCTTGGTGTATGTGGGGAGAGAGAGAGAGAGAGGGTGTGTGGCTGGTGCTTCATCTTGGTGTTGTGGGGAGAGAGAGGGTGTGTGGCTGGTGCTTCATCTTGGTGCATGTGGGGAGAGAGAGGGTGTGTGGCTGGTGCTTCATCTTGGTGCATGTGGGGCGAGCCTGCTAATGTCGCGGAATGAAGAATGACTAACTGGGTAGAAATCTGTATTAGGAATCCATATTCTGACGGTGTAGTCACCACTACAGTCACAAGTAACCACTACAGTCACTAGTAACCACTACAGTCACTAGTAACCACTACAGTCACTAGTTACTACTACAGTCACTAGTAACCACTACAGTCACTAGTAACCACTACAGTCACTAGTAACCACTACAGTCACTAGTAACCACTACAGTCACTAGTTACTACTACAGTCACTAGTAACCACTACAGTCACTAGTAACCACTACAGTCACTAGTTACTACTACAGTCACTAGTAACCACTACAGTCACTAGTAACCACTACAGTCACTAGTAACCACTACAGTCACTAGTTACCACTACAGTCACTAGTAACCACTACAGTCACTAGTAACCACTACAGTCACTAGTTACCACTACAGTCACTAGTTACCACTACAGTCACTAGTAACCACTACAGTCACTAGTTACCACTACAGTCACTAGTAACCACTACTACAGTCACTAGTAACCACTACAGTCACTAGTTACCACTACAGTCACTAGTTACCACTACAGTCATTAGTTACCACTACAGTCACTAGTTACCACTACAGTCACTAGTAACCACTACAGTCACTAGTTACCACTACAGTCACCAGTAACCACTACAGTCACCAGTAACCACTACAGTCACTAGTAACCACTACAGTCACTAGTAACCACTACAGTCACCAGTAACCACTACAGTCACTAGTAACCACTACAGTCACTAGTAACCACTACAGTCACTAGTAACCACTACAGTCACTAGTTACCACTACAGTCACTAGTAACCACTACAGTCACTAGTTACCACTACAGTCACTAGTAACCACTACAGTCACTAGTAACCACTACAGTCACCAGTACCCACTACAGTCACTAGTAACCAGTAGCTTATTCTAGTATACAAAATAATTACATGATATTGTCTATATAGTTTTAATAATACAATATACATACAACATGTTGGCTCAGTGAAACATACAACGTATTTTGACAGCAATATATTAAGATGAAAACAAACATTAATGGTTTTGACAAATACACAATTAACAATACAATAATTAAGTTATTCTTCAATGTTCCTTCATCCCTTCACTCGCGTGAAAGAAGCTAACTTCTATACATGTCTTCTTTTCAAACAGTAGAGAAAAAATATAGAATAAATCTATTACCTTCTATTTATACAATTTCAAATTAAATTTTGATTCATGTTAACATATCAGGTCCTCATATTAGGATAGACAAATTGCACATTATTTTCCTATTTTCTTTTATAGTAATGAGAGGAGAACATATATAAAATAATAGGAGACACTTAAAAACAATGAAACAGGTCTCAAACATTATCAATTTATATAAATGTTTGTGTGTGACGTTAAATAATTCACAATTAGTTTAACTAAGGACTTTACATACAATAACAAGAGTTATCTTTTTCGTATGTAGTAACAGAGAATTAATTGTCAAGTAATTACCTTGGAAGTACTGTTGTATGTCTAGGACGTAATGGACACCTTATCTGTAATGGGTAAGCCACCACCCCACCACTTCCCTTACCTATTACAATGAGGGAGGAAATTATGGGGAAAGCGCCAATTAAGCCATTACGACTAAATAGCACTTGGAAGGGATCAGGATAAGGATTTGGGATGGAACAGGGGGAAGGAATGATGTCCAACCAATTGGACTTTCAGGAATTGAGCGCCGACCTGCATTAAGCAAGACAGTCGCTCTACCGTCCTACCCTAGTGGTTGGACACCCACTACACTGAACACAATCAGTCACTACTAATTCATGTCAGCAACAAACCGCCATTACCACTACCAGGGAGAACTAATTGGGTGCTATATAGCCCGTGATCCAGTCCAGGAAGGCGGAGACGCGGGTGTAGACGCCTATGGCGTTTTGGCCTCCACAACCCGGGCCAAAGCTCACCAAGCCGACCACCGTCTGCTCGCACGCCTGCCCGCTCTTCAACTTCTCGAAGAGGGGCCCCCCGCTGTCACCCTGGGGGCACCAAGATGCAAGATTAAGGTATTACGAGGAGGTAATTCAAATGCTCCACATCATTTCATGCTCCACATAAAATAGACACCAATCTATTTCAATGAAATCGGACGAATCCACTAAAAACGCCCATAATATCATGTTTTGACCTAATTATGATACGAAAATAGATTTATAAATCATAAGGCAAATCTTTATTGAGAACTTTCAACAAGTGTCGTTCTCCTTCGATACTGTCACGTTCTGTCCGCGTGTGTCCTCTTCCCACGTCGTCGTGTACGGGTTCAGTTCTTTTAAATTTGTTGACAAGTTCAAGAATCGCTTTGTCTTCAGGGCCTCCTTGCCCGAAACTGTGTGCGTATTAGCGGCTCTAGGCATTGTATCAACTACCTCTATCTTGAAATCCAACATTATGTTTGTAGCTCATCTTATATATGTCTTTTAACCAGAATAAATGATTTCATTCGATTCTGTGAAATTTCCTTGTAAATATTTCTCTAAATTCATTATTTAATAATCCTTTGATACGGGAGGTCACAGCGAAGGTGCCTTCTCGTGTATTTAGTATTAGGGTTAGGCTTCTGAATTAAGGTTATCTTGAGGTTATCTTGAGTTGATTTCGGGGCTTTAGTGTCCCCGCGGCCCGGTCCTTGACCAGGCCTCCACCCCCAGGAAGCAGCCCGTGACAGCTGACTAACTCCCAGGTACCTATTTACTGCTAGGTAACAGGGGCATTCAGGGTGAAAGAAACTTTGCCCATTTGTTTCTGCCTCGTGCGAGAATTGAACCCGCGCCACAGAATTACGAGTCCTGCGCGCTATCCACCAGGCTACGAGGCCCCCGAGGTAACATAATTTACCAGAATGTAAGAACTCTTGCATATATATCAATAAAATAAAACAATGCATATGTAAATAAAGAAATATAAATAGATAATTTAGTTATTTGTACACTAATTAAACATGATAAATAGCAATAGAAACGAATTTTTTTAAATTCATCCGATTTCATAGAAATAGCTAACTCTGGGACACCCTGTATATTATAGACCATAGACACCCTGTATATTATAGACCATAGACACCCTGTACATTATAGACTCATTATTAAAGACACTGTACATTATAGACAAATCTTTCGTATGCATAACAGAAACTCAAATTTTTGTCTAACACAGTCAGTTTCCTCCACAAGTCACCCTTTCCCTCAGCTCACTCTTCCCCACACCTCCCTTTTCCTCCCCAATACACTCCCTCCCACTCAACTATGCTTTCCCCAACCAACCACATCTCACCCCCAGCCAACCACCCACTGTGCTCCTCTCCCCAACCCACTGAGCTGGTTGGGACGGAGGATTCTTGCTGTCCTGCGGGGAGGCGGGGAATGGCGGGTTGCTCTCAAGCAGGAAACACACTCCCGTGAACGGACTGAGAACGACTACATAGTACTATTATCTACTCTCTATCTATGGTTAGGTTAGGGTTACTTTGCTCGCATGCCCCCTCTTCATCCTTCCCGTGTCCCCTCTTCATCCTTCTCTCTTCCATGAAGAGGATGTCTAGCTGGCCCCACTAGCCATGCAGGGAAGCATGTCTAGCTGCCCCCACTAGCTAGACACACTTCCCTGCACCCAACAAGTTGAGATCGAGGACTCACCCCACAGGAGTCGCGGCCCGGGGCGCCGGCACACAACTGGTCGGCGAGAATACCCCTGGGAGGACTGTCACTGTTGTCCCAGCGAGCCTGGCACTGTAGATGGTCCACCACCGGAATCGTCACCTTCTGCAGGATCCGCGACAGCTCCCCAAGTCCTGTGACAGAGGAAGTGTGTCGTCACAGAGCCAGATGTGACAAAGACGTTACGAGTGATGTTGTCCTTGTTATGACCAAAGAGATAACTTTATTATAATAATAGTTCTCTTGTTATAATGAATAGTCCACAACCAGGCTACCTTGTTGTTGTTTTAGATTCAGCTCCTGGGGAACGAGAAGCTCCAAGTAGCACGTAGACTAGGCTACGTATACCTCTTATATACTACCTGGTATTGTCCCTAATGTTACAGCAGGTAATTTACCATTATTATTATTATGGTATGCTCCATGTGTATAATGTGTGTATGCGAGTAGCTTATGTTGAAGGGGAGGGGAGATTGTTTTCTCTACCTCAATTAAGGTGGATAGAAAATGTGGAGCGAACAGGAAGGAATAATTCACGTCCACTCACCCAAGCTAGACATAATGCCGGCTCTTGTTCCCGGCTTTAGCTGAGTAGTGTGTTAACGTGTGGGATTTATCCCAGTAGGGTAATTAATTCTGGTGTTAAATAATAATACAACCTTACGTATATGTGATATTACACCTCTAATGTACGGTCGGAAGCGTGTGTATGGGTGAGGAGAAATACTAACCCATACACCACGTGTGTATGGGTTAGGATGAATACTAACCCATACACCACGTGTGTATGGGTTAGGATGAATACTAACCCATACACCACGTGTGTATGGGTTAGGATGAATACTAACCCATACACCACGTGTGTATGGGTTAGGATAAATGGAGAGAAATGGCACCTTGTCCTTGTGATAGAACGTCGCATTTTGATGTATCTTGAGGTTATCTTGAGATGATTTCGGGGCTTTAGTGTCCCCGCGGCCCGGTCCTCGACCAGGCCTCCACCCCCAGGAAACAGCCCGTGACAGCTGACTAACACCCAGGTACCTATTTTACTGCTAGGTAACAGGGGCATAGGGTGAAAGAAACTCTGCCCATTGTTACTCGCCGGCGCCTGGGATCGATCCCAAGACCACAGGATCACAAGTCCAGCGTGCTGTCCGCTCGGCCGACCGGCTCGAGGGGGGCTGAAGGCTGAGTGGACAGATGTGATTCGTAGTCCAAAGATTCCGGGTTCGATCCCCGGCGGAAGCGGAAACAAATGGGCAAAATTTTTTTCACCCTGATGCACCTGTTCAGGTACCTGGGGAGTTAGACAGCTGCTATGGGCTGCATCCTGGGGATATGTAACAAAAAGGAGGCCTGGTCGAGGAACGGGCCGCGGGGATGCTAAGCCCCGAAATCATCTTAAGATAACATGAAGATAACCACACCAGTCTTCCTGCTCTCATAAGAGTCTGACATGAACTCTTAAGTTCTGGAGAGTAGTTGAGACCCCACAGAGTCATGCTGACGTCATATATACTCAATACATGTATAAGGGATCTGGTCGGAAAATGGCCTGTTGCGACTATATGTGTGGAGCTATTGTGGCCAGCCACAGGTGGCCAGAGTGGCCAGTCACAGGTGGCCACAGTGGCCCGCCACAGGTGGCCAGAGTGGCCCGCCACAGGTGGCCAGAGTGGCCAGCCACAGGTGGCCAGAGTGGCCAGCCACAGGTGGCCAGAGTGGCCAGCCACAGGTGACCAGAGTGGCCAGCCACAGGTGGCCAGAGTGGCCAGCCACAGGTGACCAGAGTGGCCAGCCACAGGTGGCCAGAGTGGCCAGCCACAGGTGACCAGAGTGGCCAGCCACAGGTGGCCACAGTGGCCCGCCACAGGTGACCAGAGTGGCCATCAACGGAGCCTGGTTCCTGATATACGCTACACATACTTTATGAGGCGTCCATAGCACATGGAGAGTAAACGTAATACAACAACAATAAGGAGAGAGAGTAAAACAACAATAAGGAGAGAGAGTAAAACAACAATAAGGAGAGAGAGTAAAACAACAATAAGGAGAGAGAGTAAAACAATAATAAGGAGAGAGAGTAAAACAATAATAAGGAGAGAGAGTAAAACAATAATAAGGAGAGAGAGTAAAACAATAATAAGGAGAGAGAGTAAAACAATAATAAGGAGAGAGAGTAAAACAATAATAAGGAGAGAGAGTAAAACAATAATAAGGAGAGAGAGTAAAACAATAATAAGGAGAGAGAGTAAAACAATAATAAGGAGAGAGAGTAAAACAATAATAAGGAGAGAGAGTAAAACAATAATAAGGAGAGAGAGTAAAACAATAATAAGGAGAGAGAGTAAAACAATAATGAGGTATAATAAAACAATAGAGATAAAACAACAATGGGGAGAAATTACGCCAAATGGAACAGATACAAATCACCATTCTGAAGTATAATGACAGCAAATACCAAACCCAAGCTAGACGAAGGTGATCCTGCCAGAGTCTTCCAAGAAAGGAAAGGGCCAGAAGGAGGATGAATGATAAAGAGGGAGAACCGCGAGAGAGAACCACCAAAAAAAAAGTGCTATAAGAATGAGAAGCATGAGAAAATCCGTAGGAGCCGGTTCGAACCTATGCGGTGGGTGTTCCCAGGCTCTAATGGACTCTCTGTGTATTGAGACGCATCTTAGTATTTCCGGAAGGTCTTCATTCTTTACTAGAATTATTATGATTAGTTTAAGGGCTGCGTTCCTGTGCCAGGTAAGTCCACTACAGGCTCACCATAGCCAGCTCCTGTGCCAGGTAAGTCCACTACGGGCTCACCATAGCCCGCTCCTGTGCTAGGTAAGTCCACTACGGGGCTCACCATAGCCCGTGCTACTTAAAACGTTTTTGTTCCGAGTAGCTGCATCTTAGACAACAATAAGAACATTAAGATAACTTGTCAAGAGTTGCCACTGGGCGAGGTGTTACCGTATGTGGTGTAGCCCCAGCCAGCGACGACGAGCTCCTTGCCGGTGAGGTCCTCAGTAGCGCTGGAGTGGAGGCAGGCCGGCACCACCCGCCTGGTCAGCGTTGCCTGCCACCACACGCAAACAACAATAACATATCATTTCTTGAACACAAAATTTCTAGAGGATAAATATGCAGGCGATGAGTCACAATAACGTGGCTAAAATATGTTGACCAGACCACTTACTAGAGGGGTGAAGGGACGACGACGTTTCGGTCCGTCCTGGACCATTCTCAAGTCGATTGTGACTGGACCAATCGACTTGAGAATGGTCCAGGACGGACCGAAACGTCGTCGTCCCTTCACCTTCTAGTGTGCGGTCGGGTCAACATAGAGGATAAATATTTTAAGATTTTTCAAATAATGGTAATTGCAAGAGGCAATAATGATTGACAAAAATATAAAATAATTACAATCGCTACCTAAGAAAATGGGAAGCCATGAGGGAATTTTGTAGTGACATTATTGCAAAGTTAAGAAACAAAGTTAAGATGTTTTACAGGCATATAAGAGAGAAACAAGAAGAGACCATGTGGTCAGTCTGAGGAAGTAAGTATGGTTACTTCTCACAAAAGTCGACAAGAAGGTAAGTGTGGAACTCTATGAAAGATTTCAAGAAATCCTTACAAAAGACACAGCTCGAGACCCTAGGCTGTGAGCAACCCGTTCTCGCACTTTCATATAGTCAATATTGACTTATTAAATACGTGCATATGTGACATACTTAACATACTAGTTTACCTTGAAAAGCTTCATAGAAAACACCGACCTTACCTAACCTTCTTAGTATGTTAAGATAAGCATCTTATAGCTTCGTAATTACAATTATTACTTAACCTATTATAGGTATATTAATCTATTATACTGTAAGAAAGTGTGAGAACGGGTTGCTGTGAGAGGATAAATCCCCAGAAGAAACACTGGATGACAGCGTAGTAACTGTAGAAGAGGTCACAAAACCAGAGGAGTAATGACACATGGCAAAATGAAGAAGACCAGATTTAATATCCCCACGGCTGGTGGAGGACACTGCACAAGTCCCCACGGCTGGTGGAGGACACTGCACAAGTCCCCACGGCTGGTGGAGGACACTGCACAAGTCCCCACGGCTGGTGGAGGACACTGCACAAGTCCCCACGGCTGGTGGAGGACACTGCACAAGTCCCCGCGGCTGGTGGAGGACACTGCACAAGTCCCCACGGCTGGTGGAGGACACTGCACAAGTACTGTGGCACCTCTCAACTAAAATCTTAAATAAAACTCGCAAGACAGGAAATCTTCCAGAATTTTAGAAAAAAGGCAAATGTAGTCTCATTATTAAAATACAAAGAGAGACAAGGTGGCACTAAATTACAGACTAGTATCTCTATTACAGACTAGTATCACTATTACAGACTAGTATCTCTATTACAGACTAGTATCACTATTACAGACTAGTATCTCTATTACAGACTAGTATCACTATTACAGACTAGTATCACTATTACAGACTAGTATCACTATTACAGTCTAGTATCACTATTACAGTCTAGTATCACTATTACAGTCTAGTATCACTGGTGAAGGTAATCAGGTTGAGAATAATGGAGCACCTGGAGAAGATAACATCTGTAATCAAAAGACAGCATGGTCTTAGTCATGGATGATAAACTTTATCGAACTCCATGACAAACTTACTCAAATCAAGTTGGAAAAGAATGTAGCCGTGTCTGCACTTTCCTAAAGTGTCAAACAATATTTACACGAGCACCACCATATAGTGGACTCGACGGGACCTAGAAGATGGGCTCTTCACAGGTCCCATAACTTTCCTGGAATTATTTTTTTCAGCTGAATTTTAAGCCAAAGTAATGTCTTGCAGGCGACGAGTCAAAATAACGTGGCTGAAGTATGTTGACCAGACCACACACTAGAAGGTGAAGGGACGACGACGTTTTGGTCCGTCCTGGACCATTCTCAAGTCGATTCTCATCGACTTGAGAATGGTCCAGGGCGGACCGACAACATAATGACCGACGGTCTGGTCAACATAATGTCTTGCAATTTGTGGCTTCGACGGGTAAGCGGTTCCATGGGTTTATTTTGCTTCAAGCTGTTGCAGCACCTTGGTCCTCGTGAAAGGCTGGGGCCAGATTCACGAAAGCACTTACGCAAGCACTTACGAACGTGTACATCTTTCCTCAATCTTTGACGGCTTTGCTTACATTTATTAAACAGTTTACAAGAATGAAAACTTCCCATTCAACTGTTGTTATTGTTATAAACAGCCTCCTGGTGCTTCGGAGCTCATTAACTGTTTAATAATTGGAAACAAAGCCGCCAAAGATTGAGAAAAGATGTACAGGTTCGTAAGTGTTTGCCTAAGTGTTTTCGTGAATCTGGCCCCTGGTGTACAAAATGAAGAAGCAGACTGGAACGTCTTGGAAGATATCGAATAGAGCAAAGGAATACCTGAAGGAGCAAACAAAGTGAATAACCAACTCAAGGGAGTGAACGTGAATGGGTTTACATTTGACCCCCAAGCTAATAAAGAATGTAAAAATCGAGGACTATAGTTAATGGAAGTCCATGACAAACTAGTAGAATGATCAAACTAATGGTTGATAGAATTCAATACCAATAAGTGTAAGAAAATAAAGATGGAGAAAGGAGACCAGGAGGTATCTACACCATAAGGGAAATAAGGCATCTAAAAGATTCAGAAAGAAAATAATATAAGGAAATCATATAAGAGTTAGAATGTCATTTAAAAACCTAAATAATTACTCTTTAAAGATAGTCTACAAAGCCTATACCAGACCAGTACTGAAATATACAGCATTGGTCTGAAATCCACAGCTTCGGCAGCAAAATAAATTTTTTAATTAAAAAAGTACGGAGATTGACGACAAAAATTAGTGCCACATTTAAGAAAGTTACAATGGGGATTGGTTAATAGGAACAAAATCTTACAATCCTTGAGGAAAGACGAAAGCGGGACTATGATTACAACCTTTAAGATACATAGGGAGAATAAACAAAGTGGAGAAGACAGTCTCTTGAAACTGAGAGAAAGTAGAACAAGAGAGCATTAGTAGAAACTGTAAAAGCAACAACAAAATAATAAAGGGAAATACTCGTCCCCTATACTAATGGTCAATAAGGTGAATGCACTGAAAGAAGAAGTTGTGGAAGCCACCTCCATCCAAACTTTAAGGCCAGATTTGTCAAAGAATTTGAATGTCGGGATAGTTCCTCTATTACATAACGGGCATTACCAAACCAATAGGCAGAGCATAAAGAGCTAGACCTCCCATCCCCCCAAAGTCACTGTTTAGTAAGCACTATTAGATACGTATAACACACCACAAAGTACCAAGATAGAGCCTGGACTCCTGAACCACACAAGAATCCCTATATTCTGCTACCTTTTCATGCCACTCACCGGGGTCTCGAGCTTGAGCAAGGCGATGTCGAAGTACTTAACAAGGCTGCCTTCGTACTGTGGGTGGCTGATCGGCTCCGCCCGGAATGTCTGCTTGGTGGGCGCGTTCTTCGCGGAGCTCCTAGTCAGCTCGTCCGCCTGCAGGAGAGATGGCGGGAAGGTGCCGGTGATGCTCGGCAGGTCCGGCGCGCCCTTGGACTGGAGATCATGTTCTCCAAGCGTCACCCAAAACTGCACGGGTACACGCCTGAGAAGTGCGGAGTTGTTAATCGCGATTGCAAGGGAGTGAGTCGGGTGTTGTGAGCGCGAAATTCAGGAGCCTGGGAAGGGTCAGCCGCATGGTCAGTCAAATCTGTTGTTTTCAGATTTGTAAAGTATTAAATAATAAACAGCTGCAGAGCAGGTATAGACATATAACACCAGTCAAGTTAGAGGAAAGCGCCAGTTACGTATATATATATTTAAATATGCCAATACGAGAACTGACAAAGTAATTCTCAAAAGAAAGTGCCAAGTCCGGAAGGCCATATTACACCACTGTCAGATAATAATAAAATGTTCCTAGATATCATTCAGGACGCCAAAGATCAGACCAAGATGATGCAAGACGCATGATGTACAAGGGATCAGATTCGTCAAGGATTTGATTGAGAACAATTGTTGAAAGAGAAACAGCGGTGAACCCCAAAATTCTGATCAGGCGGAAAATTGTACATTGTACAAGGAACTGTCGGCGGGTCCAGTGCAGTTTTCAGAGAAAGTTGCAGGACTTTAATCATTGAATTGTCAACTGTCATGATTATAGATAAGTCTAGATGATGACCAAACCACACACCAGAAGATAAAGAAACGACCACGTTTCGGTCCGTCTTGGACCATTATCTAGTCGTCTGTGATCACACACGACTTGATAATGGTCCACGACGGCCCGAAACGTTGTGGTTTCTTCATCATCTCGTCTGTGGTTTAGTCATCATATCTTCAGCCACGTTATTGTGACTCATCGTGTGCACAGGTAAGCCTAACCGAGACTACCTTCAGGTTGTTCCCATCCTTTACCCTTTATATTTATGTGTATTTATTCAGGTCTGTATGTGTTGAATAGGCGAAAATAGGTAGGTAAGGTGTAAATGAATATTTGCATAGCAGTGAATGAGGAAATTGTGTGGTGAGGAGGAGTGAGAGACAGAGGTGCCTCCTCCTCCAGGGCGAGATGTGGGGCATCCCAGAGAACCAGTGTACTTGCGAATTCAAAATGTGAAGGCGCAACCGGTGTGGACCAATCAGCGCCGTGCAAGACGGCGACGTCACACCGTGGCGACGTTGGTGAACTGAGACGGCTCGCGTCAGTTCGCTCCCAAGATCCAAACAAGGCACACGTTCTCTCCCTGTCGTCCTGTCACTGTTGGGCAGATCGCAGCAAGTAGAAGTTTGTGAGGAGGACCGACTCGAGAGCAGTCACGACTGTGATCCAACAAGACTGGGGCTCAGGAGCCGACCTCATTTGCAAGCGGATTCACCGGGACTAATGCAAGAGGATGTCGAGGGCGTGGCAAATCGCGGCGACCGTAAGATTGACCCACTGAGTCGGTCATCGTCGTCAAGAGGACGACGTTACTTCAAGAGCCGGACACCCAGGAGGAGTGCCGAGCTAGCGCACCAGAGGGTACGTAATACTGTAAAATGAGGTTACACCCTTAAGACGTAACACCAAATCTGACTCCAGAGGCACACATAAATAGGATAACGTCAGCAGTATACACTTCACAAGCAAATGGTAGAACATTTTTATTATTTTATTTATATATTCAAGAGTTCTTACACTCTTGTACAGCCACTAGCACACATAGCGTTTCGGGCAAGTCCTTAATCCTAATTTTCGCAGGAATACGATTCGCCAAGATATTAAACAACCAGGTACCCATTTACAGCTGGGTGAACAGAGGCTACCGTTAAGGATTGGTGCCCAGTCAATCCTTCCCGGCCAGGATCGAAACTCCGGGCGAGTGTTTTACCACTGCGCCACAAGGACTGTCACACATCATTCAGGAACCTAAGTAAAGAGGCATTAATAGGGCTGTATACTGCCTATGTGAGAGCAGTCTTTGACTATGCTGCCCCGTCATGGAGCCCCCACCTGAAGAAACATTTAAGTCCTCATGCAGCATAAAAGTCGCAGTCCCAGTGCAGCGTAGCAGTCCCAGTGCAGCGTAGCAGTCCCAGTGCAGCGTAGCAGTCTCCGTGCAGCGTAGCAGTCCCAGTGCAGCGTAGCAGTCCCAGTGCAGCGTAGCAGTCCCAGTGCAGCGTAGCAGTCCCAGTGCAGCATAGCAGTCCCAGTGCAGCGTAGCAGTCCCAGTGCAGCGTAGCAGTCCCAGTGCAGCGTAGCAGTCCCAGTGCAGCGTAGCAGTCCCAGTGCAGCGTAGCAGTCCCAGTGCAGCGTAGCAGTCTCCGTGCAGCGTAGCAGTCTCCGTGCAGCGTAGCAGTCCCAGTGCAGCGTAGCAGTCCCAGTGCAGCGTAGCAGTCCCAGTGCAGCGTAGCAGTCCCAGTGCAGCGTAGCAGTCCCAATGCAGCATAGCAGTCAGTCCCAGTGGCGTAGTGGTAAGACATTTTCACTTGGTGTTTCGCGAGCGCTGTGGCCTGGGTTCGTATCTTGGCCGGGGAGGATTTACTGGGCACCAATCCTTAACTGTAGCCTCTCTTTACCCATGAGTAAAATAGGTATCTGGTTGTTAATCGATTTGGCAGGTCGTATTCCAGGGAAATTAGGATTAAGGACTTGCCCGAAACACTATGCGTGCTAGTGGCTGTACAAGAATGTAAGAACTCTTGTATATATAAATAAAAAATATATATAAAAAATTAGGAAACTGGAAAAGGTTCAGAAGTTTGTGATGAGGTTCATCCCAGAATTGTGTGGGAGATGAAGAGCGATTGAAAGAACTAAACCTGACGACACTAGAAAAAATGGACGGAGGGGGAGACATGATAGAGACGTATAAAATTCTTAGAGGCATTGTCAGAGTGGATATATATCAAATATTTACACTGATTACTAACAGAACAAAGGGACATGGTGGGAGATTGAAACTCATTTGAGTAATATTGATGCCAGAAAGTTTTAATTTAGCATGAGTGAAGTGGGAAAATGGAATGAACTAAAGAAGCAGGTTGTGGAAGCAAACTCTATTCATAATTTTAAAAGCAGATATGATATGGAAAGAGGACTGGAGTCATTGCATTAAACAACTGGGGGCTAGAAAGGCGGGATCCAAGAGCCAGTGCTCGATCCTGCAGGCACAAATAGTTGAGTACAAATAGATGAGTACACACACACACACACACACACACACACACACACACACACACACACACACACACACACACACACACACACAGGGGTAAGGGGTCTGGTAGCTGAGTGGACAGCGCGCGGGACTCGTAATCCTGTGGCCCGGGTTCGATTCCCGACGCCGGCAAAGACAAATAAGCAGAGTTTCTTTCACCCTGATGCTCTTGTTACCTAGCATTAAATAGTACCTGGGAGTTAGACAGCTGTTACGGGCTGCTTCCTGTGTGTGTGTGTGTGTGTGTGTGTGTGTGTGTGTGTGTGTGTGTGTGTGTGTGTGTGTGTGTGTGTGTGTGTGTGTGTGTGTGTGTGTGTGTGTACTCACCTAGTTGTACTCACCTAGTTGTGTTTGCGGGGGTTGAGCTCTGGCTCTTTGGTCCCGCCTCTCAACCGTCAATCAACAGGTGTACAGATTCCTGAGCCTATCGGGCTCTGTCATATCTACACTTGAATCTGTGTATGGAGTCAGCCTCCACCACATCACCCCCTAATGCATTCCATTTGTCAACCACTCTGACACTAAAAAAGTTCTTTCTAATATCTCTGTGGCTCATTTGGGCACTCAGTTTCCACCTGTGTCCCCTTGTGCGTGTTCCCCTTGTGTTAAATAGACTGTCTTTATCTACCCGATCAATCCCCTTCAGAATCTTGAATGTGGTGATCATGTCCCCCCTAACTCTTCTGTCTTCCAGCGAAGTGAGGTTTAATTCCCGTAGTCTCTCCTCGTAGCTCATACCTCTCAGCTCGGGTACTAGTCTGGTGGCAAACCTTTGTGTGTATGTGTGTGTGTGTGTGTATGAGTGTGTGTATTCACCAGTTGTGTTTGCGGGGGTTGAGCTTTGCTCTTTCGGCCCGCCTCTCAACTGTTTACTAACTACTTTTTCTTTCTCCACACCACACACACACACACACCACGAAGCAGCCCGTGACAGCTGACTAACTCCCAGGTACCTATTTACTGCTAGGTAACAGGGGCATTCAGGGTGAAAGAAACTTTGGTGCGGGAATCGAACCCGCGCCACAGAATTACGAGTCATGCGAGTCCTGTGTGTGTGTGTGTGTGTGTGTGTGTGTGTGTGTGTGTGTGTGTGTGTGTGTGTGGAAAAAAATAGTAGTTAGTAACAGATGATTGACAGTTGAGAGGCGGGCCGAAAGAGCAGAGCTCAACCCCCGCAAGCACAACTAGGTGAATACAACTAGGTGAATACACACACAAAAACACACACACACACACACACACACACACACACACACACACACACACACACACACACACACACACACACACACACACATACACACACACACACACACACACACACACACATACACACACATACACACACACACACACACACACACACACACACACACACACACACACACACACACACACACATACACACACACACACACACACACACACACACACACACACACACACACACACACACACACTGCCCACAAGGGTGGGCAGACTGCATATTTTTGGATTGTCAGAAAGCCTTTGATACAGTGCCACACAAGAGGCTAGTGCGAAAGTTGGAGATGCAGGCTGGAGTGAGAGGGAAGGTACTCCGGTGGATAGAGGAATACCTAAGCAACAGGAGACAACGAGTCTGTGTGAGGGGTGAGGTCTCAGATTGGCGAGGCGTCACAAGTGGAGTCCCGCAGGGGTCAGTCCTTGGACCTATACTGTTTCTGGTATATGTAAATGATCTCCCAGAGGGTATAGATTCGTTCCTCTCAATGTTTGCCGACGATGCAAAAATTATGAGGAGGATTGAAACAGAGGATGATAGTAGGAGGCTACAAGATGACCTGGATAGACTGAGTGAATGGTCCAACAAATGGCTGTTGAAGTTCAACCCGAGTAAATGCAAAGTAATGAAACTAGGCAGTGGAAACAGGAGGCCAGGCACAGGATACAGAATAGGAGATGAAGTACTTAATGAAACAGACAGAGAGAAAGATCTAGGAGTTGATATCACACCAAACCTGTCTCCTGAAGCCCACATAAAGAGAATAACGTCTGCGGCATATGCGAGGCTGGCTAACATCAGAACGGCGTTCAGGAACCTGTGTAAGGAATCATTCAGAATCTTGTACACCACATATGTAAGACCAATCCTGGAGTATGCGGCCCCAGCATGGAGCCCGTACCTTGTCAAGCACAAGACGAAGCTGGAAAAAGTCCAAAGGTATGCTACTAGACTAGTCCCAGAACTAAGAGGCATGAGTTATGAGGAAAGGCTGCGGGAAATGCACCTCACGACACTGGAAGACAGAAGAGTAAGGGGGGACATGATCACAACCTACAAAATCCTCAGGGGAATCGACCGGGTAAACAAGGATGAACTTTTCAACACTGGTGGGACGCGAACAAGGGGACACAGGTGGAAGCTGAGTACCCAAATGAGCCACAGAGACGTTAGAAAGAACTTTTTCAGTGTCAGAGTAGTTAGCAAATGGAATGCATTAGGAAGTGATGTGGTGGAGGCTGACTCCATTCACAGTTTCAAATGTAGATATGATAGAGCCCAATAGGCTCAGGAATCTGTACACCAGTTGATTGACGGTTGAGAGGCGGGACCAAAGAGCCAGAGCTCAACCCCCGCAAGCACAATTAGGTGAGTACACACACACACACACGCACACACAAGGATCCACAGGGACCGGTGGCTTACTGGACAACACGCTGGACGCGTGATCCTGTGGTCCCGGGTTCGATTCGCGGCGCCGGCGAGAAACAATGGGCAGAGTTTCTTTTACCCTGATGCCCCTGTTACCTAGCAGTAAATAGGTACCTGGGAGTTAGTCAGCTCTCATTAGCTGCTTCCTGGGGTGTGTGTGTGAGTGGTGTGGGGGGGGGAGTAGTTAGTAACAGTTGATTGACAGTTGAGAGGTGGGACCAAAGAGCCAAAGCTCAACCCACGCAAGCACAACTAGGTGAATACAACTAGGTGAATACACATACTGACTAATACTACTGACTACTGACTAATATAACCTCTCTCCCACTCTCACTATCCATGCTCCATCCTCCCCTCTTCCCCCCACCCCCACTATCCTTCTCCCCCCAACCTCTCAACCTCTATCAGACTCTCAGCCTCACGCTACCTCTCAACCCCCCTATGCCTCTCAGACCCTCCCTAATTTTCAGACCCAGTATGCCCTTGCTACTCCAGACCTACCTACCCAGACCTTACTACCCCAAACCTTCCTACCCACCTTCCTAGATGCCCAGACCCCATTCGCTTCCCAGGCACCCCTCCCTAACCTCCATTCAACCCCCAAACATCCCCCAGATCTCCCCAGACCCCATTCACCCTCCCCCAGACACCCCCAGATCCCCCCAGACCCTCAGAGAAAGGCCGGGAGAACTCTGGTACCAGAGTTTCCAAGAAGTCTCAAGGTTTGGTACATCAATGCTGATGGGGTAACTAATAAAGCAGAAGAGGTAAAGGAAAGAGTTAGTGAAGCAGATCCTGACATAGTTGCAATAGTGGAAACTAAAATAAATGACATGATCTCAGATGCAATCTTTCCAGAGGGGTACCAGGTGATAAGAAAGGACACAGAGACAGGGAGGAGGAGTGGCACTCCTAATAAAGCGGAAATGAAAGTTTGAAAACCTGGAAAATTGGGGTACCAATGAGAGCACAAGCTTCATACATGGAACTCTGACAGCAGATGGGAGGAAGATTGTGATCTTGATAATCTACAATCCCCCACCAAACAGTAGAAGACCCAGGCAGGAGTATGATGACAACAACAAGACATGTATAGATGAAATGCAGAAGGCAGCAACATTAGGTCACAGAATGAGAGCGAAACTGCTGGTCATGGGGGACCTAAATCATGGAGAGGTAAACTGGGAATCAATGAATCCCCCATGGCGGGGAAGAAATATGGGGAGCAAAGTTAGTAGATGTTATAGACAGGAATTTCCTAACACAACATGTGAAAGAAGACACAAGGGAAAGAGGAGGAGATGCACCGAGCCTATTAGACTTGATTTTCACCTAGAAAGTAGAAGACATCGAGAATTTGGAACATGAAATACCTCTAGGGGCCAGCGACCATTATGTCCTAGTCTTTGACTACATGATGGAATTCAAACTTGTGACCAAGGGACAAGAGGTCTGGGAAAGGAGAGTTGACTACAGGAAAGGGAACTACAGGAGGATAAGGAACTATCTGGGTGAAGTGCAGTGGGAGGAAGAAATTAAAGGAAAAACAGTCCAAGAGATGATCTGGTCATATGGACCTGGTCATATGGAAATGCCAGGAGGCCGAAGAGAGATTTATACCAACAGTAAAGAAAAAAGTAAGAGGGAATATAATAACCCATGGTTTAATAGACAGTGTCAGGAAGCAAAACTGAGAAGCAGGCGGGAGTGGAGGAAGTACAGAAGCCCAAGGACAGACGACAACAGGATCAGATGCAACAGAGCCTGAAACGATTACATTAACATAAGAAGAACATCGGTAAGAAATTATGAGAACGATATTGCGATGAAAGCGAAAAAGGAATCTAAATTACTACACAGCCATATAAGAAGAAAACTGTCGGTGAACGACCAAGTGACAAGACTAAGGAAAATAGAGGGGGCATATACTGAAAGTGACAAGGAAATCTGCGAGGTACTGAATGCCTGTTTCCATGGAGTGTTCACAACCGAGCCTGAGCAGCTTCCATTGTTAGAAGAGATTACCCTAGATGAAAGACTATCAGATATAGAGGTGACAGCAGAGGAGGTAATGAAACAGTTGACAACACTGGATGCAACTAAAGCGGTTGGACCAGACACAGTATCCCCGTGGATACTTAAAGAGGCAGCGCAGGCCCTCTGCGTGCCTCTGGCAAGGATCTTTAATGAATCACTTATGTTGGGTGAATTGCCCAATTGCTGGAAGAGGGCAAATGTTGTACCGATTTTCAAGAAAGGTGATAGGGAGGAGGCACTTAACTATAGACCTGTATCACTGACAAGCATCCCCTGTAAAATACTTGAAAGAATAATTAGGCTAAGACTGGTTGCACACCTAGAGAACATTAGGTTTGTGAACAAACATCAACATGGGTTCTAGAAAGGGAAATCTTGCCTAACAAACCTTCTGGAATTCTATGTTAAAATAACAAGGATAAGGCAGGGTAGAGAAGGTTGGGCAGACTGCATATTTCTGGACTGCCAAAAAGCCTTTGATACAGTACCGCACATGAGACTGCTGTTCAAACTTGAGAGGCAGGCGGGGGTGGGGGGAAAGACCCCTAGCATGGGTAAGGAACTTTACCTGCCCGAAACGCTGCGCGTACTAGTGGCTTTACAAGACTGTAATTACCATATTATGTATCCTCACATTCACAATGTACATTCTTGTATATGCATAAATAAATAAATAAATAAATAAATAAATAAATAAATAAATAAATAAATAAATAAATAAATAAATAAATAAATAAATAAATAAATAAATAAATAAACCTAACAGGAAAGCCAGAGAGTTACGGTAAGGGGCAAGAAGTCGGACTGGCGAACAGTAACAAGTGGAGTACTTCAAGGATCGGTGCTGGGACCAATTCTATTTTTAATATACGTTAATGACATGTTTACAGGAGTAGAATCCTACATGTCGATGTTCGCAGATGACGCAAGTGACTGATGAGGATTGTAGGATCCTCCAAGAGGGCTTGAACAGGTTGCAGAGATGGTCAGAGAAATGGGTACTGGAGTTCAACACAAGCAAATGTAAAGTTATGGAAATGGAACTAGGTGATAGGAGACCAAAGGGACAGTACACAATGAAGGGGAACTGTCTATCTGTAACGACGCGAGAAAGAGACCTGGGCGTGGACGTAACACCTAATCTAACTCCTGTGGCACATATAAATAGGATATCGACAGCAGCGTACTCTACACTGGCAAAACTTAGAACATCATTCAGAAACCTAAGTAAGGAAGCATTTAGGGCACTTTACGCTGCCTGCGTGAGACCAGTCTTAGAGTATGCCGCCCCATCATGGAGTCCCGACCTAAAGAAACACATAAGAAAACTGGAAAAGGTTCAGAAGTTTGCAACGAAACTCGTCCCAGCGTTACGAGGGATAGGGTATGAAGAGCGCCTGAAGGAATTGAGCCTTACGACACTAGAAAAAAGAAGGGAGAGGGGGGATATGACAGGAACGTATAAAATAATCAGGGGGATTGACAGAGTGACAGAGACGAAATGTTCACACGAAATAGTAACAGAACGAGGGGACATGGGTGGAAGCTGGAAACTCAGATGAGTCACAGGGATGTTAGGAAGTTTTCTTTTAGCGTGAGAGTATTGAGAAAATGGAATGCACTTAAGGAACAGGTTGTGGAGGCAAATTCTATTCATAATTTTAAAACTGATATATGTATGATAGGGAAATAGGACCGGAGGTATGATAGGGAAATAGGACCGGAGTCATTGTTGTAAACAACCGATGGCTTGAAAGGCGGGATCCAAGAGTCAATGCTCGATCCAACAGACACAAATAGGTGAGAACACACACTCACACACAAGCACTCATTCTCATACATACGCACACTCGCTCACTATCACACATACACTCATTCTCACACACACAATTTCTTTTACACATACTCTTTCACACACACACACACATACACACTCACTCTCTCACACATACACTCAGTCACACTCTCCTTAATACTCTCACACTCTCCCTAGCTCGCTATACCTCAATACATGCACGTCTTACCTTACAGTGACATCCTCTCATACATTTCCTTGTGGTCTAAGGTCTAACTCACTCTTCCACTCTCCCCCTCCCTTCCTTCCTCTCCCCCACCTTGCCTCTCACTCACGATTCCAAGCAGTGGGCGGCGGTGAGGACGTAGTGAGGGGAGACGAGGGTGCCGCCACAGATCCACTTAATGCCACGGCCGCCGCTCTGCGAACCCACGATTGCCTGAGGGGAGGGAACCCACATATCAGGTACTACATAGTAGTTACATGTATATATATATATACAGTATATATTTTTTAATATGTATTGGGGTACCACCTCTGGTTACGTTTGTATGGACCCCTCGGCCTCGAAGAAGACGATATGTAGCATCCGGGGGAGTCTTGTACACCCAAATATTGTCTTCTACACACACGTTTCATTGAATAGGACGGCATATTCCGTGTTGATTATTTTCTTGTTTAAGGGCTGCAATCTCCTTGACTATAGTGCTCTTGCATCTTGGTTTAATTGGAAGAATATTTCTCCAAAGGTCATATTTTTTCGAGTTGACTAAAAGAATAATAATTAACAGTACACTTACAATTTATGTATTACACTTATAATTTATACAACATTTCGAACCTACAAGATTTATTCTCTAGTGAGGAGACAGGTTGTTGTTGAACACATCCACCCTCATGCTGCCGGCATGACAGGTGGGTGTGTACGTGGTTGTTGTTTTAAATTCAGCTACTCGGAACAAAAAGAGTTCCAAGTAGCACAGGCTATGGTGAGCCCGTAAATGGAGGCTCTTTGGAGCCATTATCTGTATCAATAGCTGATACTGGAGATCTGGGATGGTGTCCGTGGACGCGCCAATCCAATCAAAGACCATAAGGCTGGTCAGACCGGTGAATTGATGGGGTACACACGTCACTCACAGTTCAGCGCCAGAGTCAGCAGGGTCTTCGGTGGGCTGGCCGGTCTAGGAAAAGATGTCCGAGTGTTACAAGAGAATTGGTTTCCTAATCCCAGTTCTGTTATGTTGGTAGTCTGATCGAATTTCCTTTTTCAAGGTGCCTCGATCACCTCTGCAAGGAGGTGGTTGAGGCATTCTTGAGGGACGACCATGCGAAGGATCTGTTCTGTTTCCCTGCTCTTGTATACCCAGTATTCGTTGTGGATTATGGAGTTATGCTGTCTGTCTTCCTAGGAAAGTGCGCGGCCACGTTGGATATTTCCAGAGGAAGCAGCATGGGAGCCTGCCAGTCTTGTTTGTGCCGATGCAAGACCTGAAGGGGGAGATGGTGCCCAGCCGGCAGCATGAGGGGCCAGATGCTTCAGTCGATGCATGACATCGACTGAAGCATCGGATTCAGTCGAGTCATCAGGGTCGGCTTTCATGGTTTCGTCTTTGGAGCCTGTCGAGTCTTTAGAGTCTTTGGAGTCGGTTTGAGTCTTTGGACCCAGTCGAGTCTTTGGATCCGGCCTTGTCGTCCTGGTCAGCTATCCTGGGGGCTGCTGCCGTCCCTGTCAGTGGGACAAGCTTGGGGACTGTGGATTTGCTCTGGCAGAGTCGGCTCAGCAATCCCCGGGGCATATGATCCGGTAGCAGTTGTCGAAGTTGGAAAAAGATCATCGGATACAGCAGCTGTAGGAAGTGCATTAATGATGAGCAGCCTGTTGATGACGTGGCTGAAGCGGTAACGTTGTTGCCCGCCATTTTGTCGGCGATATTAAGGAGGATGGACAGAAGGGTGATCTTAGTGGAGGCTGCAGGCTGGGCCGGTGGATGTGTGGTCAGAGGTGGTGCAGTCGGCTGGGTATGGCGTCCCTAGGGGCCGGACGGTGGTTGGAAACACAGGTGGGAAACACCTGTGTTTCCAAGAAAGACAGAGAATTCCGACGGAAGTGGGTCTGCTGGTCGAAGTATGGTGGTGGAGAAAGCGCTAGGCATCATCTTTTGGATTTCCTCCTGCCAGAGGAGACAGTCAGGTGAGACTGCAGAGTGTGGGCCTTTGCAGAGCAGGCAGCGTCGGTGGGAGGATGTGCAGTCCGTGTAGTGGTGCTCCTGGGCGCAGACACTGCATCTCTGCGGTCTCTCAATACACTTCTTGGTGTAGTGGGAGTACTGATAGCACTTGAAGCACTGCCAGAGTTCCATGAAGCGTTCCTTGGTCACTTGGGTGGGTTGTATGGCGATTACTGCGCACTTATGTCTGTAGTCCGTGGCTTGGATCGCTGCGATGGCCGTAATGAATGAAAATCACCTTCAGTGTTGGTCTACGGTTGACTTCGGCGTTGGAGCTGGTCTTGACCGCTACTGCTGTCAGCGTCGGGTTCTTGTCATTGATGCTGGCGAGAATGTCGTTGTCGTCGTCGTCGAAGTCGGTGATCCATGTGCTGATATTCCTGGCGATCACGGTCCTGTCCACCACTTAGTGTCGTGGTGGCGTGGGTGCAGGTGGCCCCTGGACCATAGATGCTTGGGTCTATGATGTTATCGGACTGTGACGGTCTGTGAGTGACTCACAGATGTGATGTATCTCTTTAGTAAGTAATGTAATGATTTTAATGAGGAGACAGGTTGATCTTGTTGTTTTAAATTCAGCTACTCGGAATAAAAAGTACCAAGTAGCATGGTCTATGGTGAGCCCTTAGTGGACTTACCTGGCACAGAAGCGGGCAGGGAAACAGGAGGTAACATCAGATTTATACTGCAGGGAGGTCAAGTACATACAATTAGGTGAGGAGAAAAGGCGAAAGTCAAGAGTAAAGGAGAGACATGGACCAATAACCAATACATACAAAGATTTTTCAGGTGTAGTTGGCATGGCGTTTTGGGCAGTGACGTCATCGTTGGCATCTTCGTGTTTCGGTCTGGCTCTCTCACTCACATGGTGGGTAGAGTGAATAGTTCTGTTATTTGAGTATTTATGGTGGGTTGTTCGACTTTTAATTGGAAGGCTTCAAGAATTTGTAATCTTCTTACATACTGGGTTTTGTCTAATATACAATTGTTCTTAATCAGCATTTCTCTTGTTTGGGTGAGGTCATGGGCTTCTCTTTCATGATTTTTAGGGTCACCTGAAATGTGATTTTTAAGTATCCCTAATGATCAGTTGTGCATAATCATGATGCCAAATATTTACTCATTCAAGTAAACACCGGAGATACTTTCTGCTCGGAGGAAAGGCTACCTCACCGTCCTCAGGGACCAGGGGATCTTTGTGAGGGCACAGCCTTGTATCATGGTGTTCAGCACAGAGCCCACACACACAGTCACGTCTCTTGATTAGTACCGTGGCATTTATACCAGATAATAGGAGAGGACTCCAAAGTTCTAAGAGGAGTTGGTGGGATAAGACTTCTAAAGAAGCAATATTGTTGAGGGGAAGGTTCATTGTCTTTCCAGACAATGTTGATCCTATTAAGAGGTTCACCTTGTTGTATATCATTCTTGCCCTGTAGACCCCTTTAAGATTAAAAGCTTTTGTCAACAGAAAACTCTCGGAAAACTTGTAACAAAATAAGCCTTAAATTTTCTACGACAATTGATAACATATTCTCTGGTGATAACCATGTTACCAATCCCACCTTCAACCAGTCCACTGATGATATCTGCTTGCTTATGTGACACACAAATGTAGGGTGATGTTAGTCAAGGTCGGACTAAATCCAATAATGTTTTGGAGAATTCCTTGGAAAGTCCTTCGAACCACACCAGCTTAGCTTGGGACGTTGGGAAAGCCAGAAATGCACAGTTTGCTTGAGGAGCAACAGGAGCCCCTGGGTGGGTCTTCCCCTTGCTATGTGGGCCTACCATCGCCCTCGTTCACATTCTTCACATGATTTCCGGTGTTGGTGTCATCATGCCACTTATTGAGGAGGAGATAAGCGAACTCAAGCAGAGGATAATTCGGCCTTTGATGAAAGAATGCTAGAGTCAACCTAACAGAGAAATATAGATAAATCCAAATTATAGGCATATATATAAGAGAAGCTCTGATAAGGCTGAACGGTAAGAGACAACAGTAGCAGGCATCAGGTAACAACCACCAAGAGAGAGAAATGGCATCTCATCTATCACAGACTCATATGGTTAATAATTAACAACCAAGAACTGCGCCATGCCACCTTATACCGCCACCTCTTGTACAGGTGTCCCTACAACAGACTCTAAAATTTAGTTCGTGAAGATCAGTAAAGAGCCATGAACCACAGACATAGGTCTGGGTAACACTCTTCAGAGGGAGGCAGAGCCTTAAGAAGGGTTTTGGATGAGGACAGCCAGAGAGGAGTGTCATAATCCAAAGTTAAACAGGGCTTGTGGGAGCCAGGGAAATGATGCGAACAGCAAAGGTCTCCAATTAGACAATATGAGGAGAAGAGGATGAGAGAAAAGACACAGCAACTTTTACAGATTCCAGTCCAGGGAAAGCACGTTCACTGCCTAAGTCCTGTAATCAGGAAATAGAAACATGCACAGTGGCAGCTGCCGATTTCTTAGTACTGTGGAAAATTTCTACCATAGTTATAGCATAACATGTCTGAGTAACATAGTCTATGAAAGGGATATGAGCCACACTCAACCCAAGAGCCTTCAGCCACTCGCAACCCAAGGACCTTCAGCCACTTGCAACCCAAGGGCCTTCAGCCACTCGCAACCCAAGGGCCTTCAGCCACACCCAACCCAAGGGCCTTCAGCCACTCACAACCCAAGGGCCTTCAGCCACTCACAACCCAAGGGCCTTCAGCCACACCCAACCCAAGGGCCTTCAGCCACTCACAACCCAAGGGCCTTCAGCCACTCGCAACCCAAGGGCCTTCAGCCACACCCAACCCAAGGGCCTTCAGCCACTCACAACCCAAGGGCCTTCAGCCACTCGCAACCCAAGGGCCTTCAGCCACACCCAACCCAAGGACCTTCAGCCACTCACAACCCAAGGGCCTTCAGCCACTCGCAACCCAAGGGCCTTCAGCCACTCGCAACCCAAGGGCCTTCAGCTACACCCAACCCAAGGGATACACCATGAAAGGCCAAGTTGAAGTGCTGGAACTGCTGACAGGGATGATTGGACTTTGCATAAACATCCAAAACCAATGCCCCCAAGTCCAACTAAACAACAAAACAGCAGAGCCAACAACAACAACTGGGGGGTTCCAATAACGTGGCGTGTGAGGCGTGAGTTCGTCAACGATCTGTCTGGGTGACGAGAGGCGAGGTTTAGCCAGCTCGGTGTTGGAGTGATGACACATCACACACGCGAAAGTGGGGATGATCGTGTGTCCAGAAGGAGTGTCGGATGTATCGGTGAGAAAAAAATCTCAAGATCCCGAAAAGTAACAAACAGCTCACTGAGGCTCTGAACTAGAAGGTGGAAGCCATCATGGACGAAGCACAAGACATACAACATAACTTTTCCAGCATTAAGAGGCCAGACCGGGCATATGCAGCCATACCTTGAGGTTACCTTGAGGTGCTTCCGGGGCTTAGCGTCCCCGCGGCCCGGTCGTCGACCAGTCCATGGACAAAAATGTCATTGAACTAACGTGTACTCGACCATGAATAACTCACACCTGGCTGCAGGTACATGATTCCAGCTCCCATACAAGGTGCAACCGCGCACACCTCAACACAACGACGCAACACACCTGGCTCCGACAACCATGCTCTGAAGCACTATTTGGGACAAGATCGACTCGACAAGAATAGACCTAAACGAGAAACCTTAAAGAGGGAAGTGAGAAAATTATCAGGAGAAAGCGCCAAGCCATTACGACTATATAACAGTGGGAAGGGATCAGGATAAGGATTTGGGATGGGACGGGGGGAGGGGGGTGTTAAAGAAGGTTTAACCCCCTTAAAGGGGGTTTTCAGTCTCCGTGGTGTAGTGGTAAGACACTCGCCTGGCGTTCCGCGAGCGCTATGTCATGGGTTCGTATCCTGGCCGGGGAGGATTTACTGGGCGCAATTCCTTAACTGTAGCCTCTGTTTAACGCAACAGTAAAATGTGTACTTGGATGAAAAAAACGATTCTTCGCGGCGGGGATCGTATTCCAGGGACCTGCCCGAAACGCTACGCGTACTAGTGGCTGTACAAGAATGTAACAACTCTTGTATATATCTCAAAAAAAAAAAAAAAAAAAAGGAATGGTGCCAAACCACTTGGGCGGTTTGGGGCTGAACGCCGACCTGCATTAAGCAAGACAGTCGCTCAACCGTCCACCCAAAGTGATTGGACACCTTATAGAGGTGTCCAATCACCTTATATCACTCACCAATCACTTACCTTATAAGTAAGTAATTATCAAAAGAAGGCACCAAACCAGGAAGGCTATGTAGCACCATCAAATGTGCGGGATAATCAGAGGGCGCTAAATAACACCAAGGATGCCAATACGAGAACAGAAACGCATAAGGCGAACGATATCAAAAGTATCTGAGTCACCAAGAATTCCAACGAGGGACAAGCGACGGCGGGGGACGGTCGGAAAACACGACACATATTCGTCCCGGAAGTTAGGACATTTAACATTAGGACAGTTTGCTGCCCGAAACGCTGCGCGTGCTAGTGGCTTTACAAGACTGTAATTACCATAATTGTATCCTCACATTCCTTATGTACATTCTTGTATATGCATAAATAAATAAATAAATAAATAAATAAACAAGGATATGCACGACTGTAAGAGGGACAATGCAATTTGGACAATAAGGAGCAGGGTGGCACTCCATTAAGTGACCATGAGTTAAGCGAGTATGGCCAATGCGCAGCCTCGCCAGAGCCATTTCCCATCGCCGGTTACGGTGGTAGGAGAACGGCCACGAGGACACAACTCTTAAGAGTACGCAGTTTTTTACCAGTAACAGAAGACCAACAATCCTGCCATAGGGTAAGGATGGAGGAATGGATAACCGGGCAAAAGTCGGAATAAGGAATACCTTCACGAGAGATGGGACAGGAGCGGAGACTCATTTACTCATTTAAAGAAACACCAATATGGCTGGGAACCCAACAAAACTCAACCGACTTAAATTTACTGTGAATAAAAAACAGCCAATGCTGGATCTTGACAACTACTGGATGAACCAGATTAAAGGACCCGAGTGCCATGAGGGCACTACGAGTGTCAACAACAACTACAAAGGAAGATTGACAATGAGAAAGCAGGAGACGAAGAGCATAGATAATAGCATAAAGTTCTGCTGTGAAGATGCTAGTCTCCGGAGGTAAGCGACACTTGTAAGTGCAATCAGGAAAAACAACAGAGTAGCCTACACCGTCTGCAGACTTAGACCCATCGGTGAAGATGGAAATGGAGCGGGAGTGAGAAGAAAAGTCTTCAAGGAAAAGGCGCTTTAGAACCGTAGGAGGGGTAAAAGCTTTAGTGATGTTAGTTAAGGATGTACAAAACTGTAGAAGTGGGACTCTCCATGGGGGCAAAGAAGGAACAACACGAGGAGAAATATTAGAAATACGAACTGAAAGAGAATCCTGTAAGCGAGATAACCGGAAAGAAAGAGGGAGGTGGTGAAGAGGAACAGGAACCGCAGGAGGGGCAAAAGGTAAAGCACGACAGGAGCGAGAGAACGGACCGCGCAAGATAGCAAAGACAGTAGTGATCACGGCAGTCCTGGAAAGATGGGAAGCCAGTGTCAACATACAAGCTGAGGACGGGAGTCGAATGAAAGGCACCAGAACTGAGGCACAACCCAGCATGGTGCAAAGCATCAAGACGGCGAAGAGTAGAAGGAGAAGCAGACGAGTAAGCAGGGCAACCATAATCGAGTTTAGACAGGACGAGAGAGGAATGTAAAGCGAGGAGAGTGTGCCTATCCACTCCCCAAGAAGTGTGGGACAATATTCGAATCAAAGGAGGGTAATGGCCTTAGAGCATTCAGCACAGAGGTAAGAGATATGGGGCGACCAAGACAAACAAGTGTCAAAAATCAACCTCAAAAGCTTAGGGGAATCCTTGTACACAATGGGGTGACCATAAAGCGACATAGAAAGACGAAAAATGACATGCTTTCGAGTAAAAGTCATCGCACAAGTCTTAGATGTAGAGAACCTGAAGCCATGATCGGTGGCCCAAGACGACACGGCATCAATCGCAAGTTGAAGCCGGCGCTGAAGGAGAGGCGAATCATCACCCTGACAGCAAAGGGTAAGATCATCGACATAGAGAGAGGAGAAGACGCCTGAAGGAAGAGAGGAAAGAAGACCATTGAGGGCAACCAGAAAAGGAGTAGTGTTCAGAACACTACCCTGGGGCACACCTTCGTATTTCTGAAAATGGCAGAGAGAGTGGTACCAAGCCTCACCCGAAAGGAACGACGAGAGAGGAAGCTGTGGAGAGAGAGAGAGGGAGATGACCACGAAGGCCAAAAGAATGAAGTTGGATAGAATATGATATTGCTAAGTGGTGTGGTAAGCCTCTTCCAGGTCAAAAAGGACGGCAACAACGGAGGTCTTCGCAGCAAAAGCGGTACGAATATAGACCTCCAAGTTCACCAGGACATCTGTTGTGCTGCGGCACTTGCGGAAACCAAATTGAGAAGGGGATGGGTGGTGATGGTGTTCTAAGAACCACATCAGACGAACGTTAGCTATACGTTCAAAGAGTTTGCAGACACAACTTGTGAAGGCAATAGGTCGAAAGTTCTTAGGGGATGTACTCAGAGACCCTGGTTTGCGAACAGGGACTACAACAGCATCGAGCCAGTCTTCAGGGACTGACAACGACTCCTAGATCCGATTATACAGACTCAGTAAATACTGAGACGTGCACGGAGGGAGATGGCAAAGCATCTCATAATGAATGCCATCGGAGTCCACCACCGTAGAACCGCAGAGAGCCAGGGCAGACCGAAGTTCAGAGAGAGAGAAGAGATCATTATAGGGAAGTCAAAGATGAGTGCAGAAATCTAAAATACGAGATTCAAGGACAGGTTTACGAAGAAGGAAAGATTGGGGAAGATAAAACCCGGAGCTAACAGAAGAAAAGTTGGAACCCAATTTGGTAGCGACCTGCAACGGGTCTGCCACAAGAATACCATGGAGGTGAAGGACCGGCGAGACATCGGGAACAAACTTACCCACTATCTTGCGGATACACTTCCAGATCTGCGGCAGAGGAGTTTCGGATGTAATGGAAGAGATATAAGACGCCCAACATTCACGTTTAGCCATACAGATTTCCCTACGGGCCACTGTATTCACCCTCCAAAACAAAAGAAAAGAATTCGCCATCTGCCAGCGGCGGTGTCTCTTCCAGGCTGCACGCTTACAGCGGATAGCACGAGCACAGTATGCATTCCACCAGGGAACACACTTCCGTGGTCCCCGAGAGGAAGAGCAAGGAATAGAGCGGAGGGTAGCGTCGAAGACGGTGTCATGAAAAAGGAGGAGAGAGCGAGGGAGAGGTCAGAGAGAGCAACACTGAGGGTAAATAGGTTCCAGTCTGTCTTAGCAAACTGACACCTAGGGAAGGAGAGGGGAGAGTGAAAAGGGAAAAAGGTAACAAGGATGGGGAAATGGTCACTGCCATGGAGGTCATCAAGAGCCTGCCACGTGAAATCTAAGTAAAGAGACGACGAGCAAAGAGAAAGATCAAGACAGGAAAGGGTGCTAGTCCGAGAGTCCAAATGTGTGGGCTCACCAGAATTCAGAAGAGACAGGGAAGAAGAGAAGATAAACAGCTCAAGAAGGCGACCTCGGGTATTTGTCAGAACGTCACCCCAAAGGGAATGACAACAGTTAAAATCACCCAGCAGGAGCACAGGCTCCTGCAAAGAGTCCAGTAGGTGTTTAAGATCAGGAAGAGAAAGTGGGACACTCGGGGGGAGATAAATGGAACAAGCCGTGTACCATTTCCCCACAAAGATACGAGCAGCAGAACAATGGAGAGGCGAAGCAAAAAGTAAGAGGACAAAGGGAACATCAGCGCGAATCAAGAGAGCAGAAGAGTTAGAAGCCCCAGCAACGGCTGGGGGGGGGGAGAGAAAGGAATAGCCACGAAAGCGACCAGGACGAGCTTCAAGCATCGGCTCCTGGAGACAGACACAAAGGGGCGAAAACCACGAAATCAGAAGTTGGAGTTCAAGGAAATTGGCGTAATAACCACGAATGTTCCACTGAAGAATAGACCTCGACAAGAAAAGAAAGGACAGCAACAGAGAACAACAAAGAAACAAAGGTGAAAAGGGAACACAGCACGTTAAAGAAGCGCAGGGTCAGCAAAGTCAGGGTTAGGGGGCATGGGTAAACTGAGTAAAGAAGGAGGGAAGGGAGCTGGAGGACCGACCAGGGGGGTGGACGAGTAGGTTCCGGAGGAGGAAGAGGGGGGGGGGATTACCGAGGGCCAAGGACAGCAGGAGGGGCAGAAACCAGGTAGTGCACCTCAGCAAGGGCAGCAACCGAGAAGGAAGCGGGCCCAAAGAGACCTCCATAGCAAGAACAAAGGGCGTAACTACCGAAATGGGAGAAGACGGAGCGAGAGAGTCAGAAGTAGGGGGGCGAGGAAGAAAGCGAAGCCTTTTTACCCACCAGGGAGGAGGGAGGAGAGGAGCCAGGCTTACGCTTCTGAATCAAAGAGACAGGCGTCTCAGCAACAATGTACTAGGCAACAGATTTTAGCGTCTTAACAGGAGAAGCAGAACAAGAGCATACACAATGGCCATTGGGAAAGCGATGGTCATCAGCCCGTATTGACAGGCGATATGGAGAGCCAATACACGGAGGAGAAGGATGGGAAGGAGGATCAGAGGGATACGAGGAAGAAGACACAGGAGACATGACAGAAAGAAGAAAGAGGGGCAGAAAGAAGGGGAACCCCAGACAGAGAACCAGGAGGGGGACCCTTCGGGACAGAACTCAAAGGAACAGAGGAGGGGGCAGTGGGCATGTCGGGGTCTAAGGCTTAGAAACGGTTTTGAGTCTGAGGAAGGTGAGAAAGACGAAGAGAGGAAATCACTGTTTCACAGTGAAATCACTGGAAATCACAGAGCACAACACGCGAGCATAAGAGACGTTAGCATAAGGTGGGAGACGGCGAACTTGGCACCTTGCTTCAGGAAAAGACAAACGCTCCCGGTGCTTCAAGTTGAGGATGGCTGCCTCAAGCTTGTAATGTATACACGCATGGGAGAAGGTAGGATGGGCCTCACCGCAATTGAGGCAGCGAGCCTGGGGTAAGTGCACTCCGACTTAGAGTGACCCTCGTCCCCACACACAGGACAGAGAGAGAGACAGTATTAGAGCAGCAAAGGATTCCATGCCCAAACCTCCAACACTTATTACAGAGCCGAGGAGAGGGAATGTACTCCTGGACAGAGCACCAGGCACCAGCAAGAATGACAGAGGGCGGAATGGTCCTACCATCTAAAGTAATCTTCACAACCCGAAGGGGTTGACGGCGACGACCACGAGGGGGACGAGTAAACATATCTACCTGGAGGACAGAATGGCCCTGGGCTTCGAGGATATGCCGAATATTATCGTGGCAGTCCTGTAGATTCCAAACACCGGTTGCAACATGGGGTGGGAGGAGAAGAGTGCCAACACTGGCATTCAACCAAGCGTTCTTGAAGACCTGAACAAGGCTCTCGCCAAGGCAGGATAAGGCAGCCAAGCGGAAGGCTGCATCCTGAGAAAGAGCAGCAACGACACATGTACCGAGATGGGTGGAGTTGAAGGTATCAGAGGCATCCACGGAATCAACGAGATGCCTATGGAGGGAGAAATCGTCATGAGGCATAGAATCAAGAGGGAGGAGATCAAAGTATTTGGCCCACGAAGCGGGACCAAACAAGGCTTGACACACATCAGTACGGGAAGGAATCGAGCGAGTGTGGCCGTGGCACGGACGGCATTGAGAACCCCCAAAGAGAGAGGGGTTAAAAGGTGCAGTAGTCACAACGACAGAGTGAGCCGTGCCAGGGGACGAGGTGGTCACACTGGGGGCTTGTGGCTCAACCCAACCACAGAGGAGGGAGGGAAGCCGAGGGGAGTAGTCAGGAGGGTCAAAGGAGGAGCAAGGCTTGGTCGCCCACCCCACGAGCCTGAGAGGGTACAAGAGGAACATTTACAGACATAGAGACGAGAAGTAACACTTTCATTCACGAATGTGCCCCACACTGACCATGGAGCCACAATTAGAGGCAGGACACCCAACAAGAAGCTATCGCCGATCATGCCGGGGCCTCCTAGGGGTGCGTCGTGAGTATACGCCCCACAGACGTCACCTTAAGAACCGTCAGTCTATCGAGATCGGGTTCAGTGACGAAAGGGGGATTGACAATAAAAGATTCCCCTCGCTCTCAACATTGGGTACTACAGTTCTACGGGTGCAAGAGTATACCTCCTCAAACACCTGGGCGTCAAAACAAAAGAAGTCCAAAAGAATGAACAAAACAGGCACAAGGTCAATGGGAAATGACAATCAGAAAGGAGAAGAGGGGAAGAGAAAAACAAAACAAAAGGAAAAGGAAAAGGTGTCCTCACAAAATTTGTGAGGACAGCAGCAGGAGCAGGCCACAAAAGGAGAGAGAACTGGCCCATGGAGCATCACACTCCGGCAGCCGCCCTCCAAGCCTCCTCACGGCATCAACGAGCCGGACAGGGAGGGGGAACATCTACCTAAGTATCCTCCAACAAAAGAAGAAATCAATCTATCACCTTACACTGCATCAATCTGCTTCATAATGAAGTCCTACTCCAACATCAGTAATGCTCCTCCACTGGCTCCACAAAGAAATGTGTAGCTGCCCTACACTGCTTGAAGTTCAACTCCTCACTGTGGAGCCCTGCTCTACCTCAGAGATCAGCCTACACTTCTTCTCCAGCCTCGAAGTTCCTTCATTAACTTCTTCCCACACAACCCTGCAATTCCACAACCATGTCAATAAAAATATTTTCCTAACAAAACACAAGTGATAAACCTATATCCCAGTACTAAATCTCGCTCTCCAATGCCTTACCGCACCGTCCAACTGTGGTGGGTATTTCCCCATTCCGGACGAGTTCAAGCTGGAAACATTTCTTGACACTCTGCCGGGACCTCTGCCCTTGCCACGACGCTTGGGAACCTCCATGCCTCAGTCGCCCCTTGACCTCCATCGAGAGTAGATGTATCACTCCTCCCTCCAGCATGTTCTCTTAACTCTAACTCCTTATTTTAGCTCACTTGCTCAATAAAATATTTTCTCTATATACACATATGTTCACTATGATCGCTGGGCACACGATCAAACACTGGTAGTTAATCTAACAACTGATTAAACAAGCTTACCACAGAAATCGATGATATTGGGGCACTCACTCTCTGGCGCTCAACATGGTGCTCACACAGGCCGCCCACAAAAATCGCTTTAGGACTTCTTCACAGGGCTTCCTCCTCCAGTTTTGACTTGAGTACACAGTGTCGCCCGGCAGGCTCCACACAGAAACGCCTGCTTACTTCCTTTCTTTTGAAGGAGCACACAATTGGAGTTCCACACAGGTGCGACCAACCACTCGCTTCCAAGTCGCCTCTAATATATTAAAATCACAGAGAAATGGTGGACGATGTTCCCAACAGCTTCCTCACACTTTTTTTTTTTTTTGAGATATATACAAGAGTTGTTACATTCTTGTACAGCCACTAGTACGCGTAGCGTTTCGGGCAGGTCCCTGGAATACGATCCCCCGCCGCGAAGAATCGTTTTTTCATCCAAGTACACATTTTACTGTTGCGTTAAACAGAGGCTACAGTTAAGGAATTGCGCCCAGTAAATCCTCCCCGGCCAAGATACGAACCCATGACATAGTGCTCGCGGAACGCCAGGCGAGTGTCTTACCACTACACCACGGAGACTGTAACTTGTAAGACTTGAGACTTGTAAATAGCCTTCACTTCACCGCTATCACAGGGCACTATATTCTTCCTTCTTCCAGGAGATCAACAAAGTACAACCATCTGTGACGACTGCTGTAACTCAAGTAACGTCACGACGTCATGCTAGTGTCACGTCACGTCACGTCACCAAAATATCGACATCTCATTCCATGTCACTTTTATCAGACGATCATCCTCTGCTCGTATTCTTAAACTACTCACTGACATTATATATTTTCTTCATCTGACCTCTTAATCTCAGGTCCGGAAAGCAGAATAACTCTCACTAGATAGACTCGCTCCACCAGGCTACATGGGGTCATAACAGTATTCCCCAACACTGTTTTAAGCAACACACAACCTCCCTTAAACTGACCCCAGGCAACAGATGTCAACCTATAACACTGCCTCCCCCCCCCAAGCAACACAGAACTACTCAACACTCCCCCCCCCAAAGCAACAGAGAACTACCCCCCAACACAACCACTACACAAAGTCATCACTTACAATGTGGGGAAACTCTCCAAGCTCAGCGTCAACACCCCCGACAATAAGCTGCTTCTCGTGGACGCACTTGCCGTCGTCCCGGTGCCAGAAGGGAGCCCAGGCCTTGCACACTGCGCAACACCGTCGCCAGTCGCCAGGGGAGAAGACACACACACATGTTTTAATTAACGCATTACTGGTCTCCTTATCACATTGCACTTGCTGTTGAAAATGTCGCTTAACACTGTGGTAGACAGACTTAACTTGGAATCGTGTGAATTTTACGTGTATTCCTTTAATTTTTGTTTTAAATATGTATAATGAGTTAATATTAACACTCTTCTATACAAACATAGACAGACATATATACATAAATACACACATTGACATACACACACATAGACATACACACACATAGACATACACACACATAGACATACACACACATAGACATACACACACATATATATATCCATATGTATAGATATAGACCTGATATCCTACCTGTCCCCCCTACCCTCCTCACCCCATACCCTGCCTGTCCCCCCTTCCCTTGACGCCCGACTCGCCCAAGAATCCTCTGAGACTCTGTTAACCAACTCACAAATGTCCACACACCTCTGGAACGACTTCCTCCGTCAGCAGAAAGACCAGTAATAAGAGGAAACAAGAATGGACGGTAGAAAGTGAGCTTCAAGACAATGTACACAGATATAGATGGGATTACAAATAAATCCAGTGAACTTGGAGAAGGGGCACAAGAAGAAAACCCAGTTATAATAGAACTCACAGGAAACAAAGCTAATAAAAACCATAACAAATGTAGATACTATGTAGTAAGGAAACAGAGGGAAGGAAGAGGAGGAGGTGGAGTAGCTCTGCTGATAAGAAGAAACTGGAGTTTTGAAGAGATGGTTATTCAGGGCTGTGAAGGTTTCAGTGACTACATAACAGGTACTATAGCAATTGGAAGACAAAAACATATAGTAGTAGTCATATATAACCCCCACCAATGACAAGACCAAAACAGGAATATGATAGAAAGAACATGGATACCATTAATATAATAGAGAGAGCAGCTTCTGTCGCTAGCAGGAACGGATCCAGACTTCTAATCATGGGCGACTTCAACCATGGGAAGATAGATTGGGAGAACAGAGACCCCACATGGAGGACCAGATACATGGAGAGCTAAGCTGCTGGACGTGGCAACAATAAACTTTCTAAGCTAACACATCAAGGGACCAACAAGAATGAGAGAAGATGAGCCTACTATGCTTGATCTGGTATTTACCATGAATGAATCGGATATAAGGGAAGCTAAGTTGGAAGCCCCTTGGGAATGAATGACCACAGTGTATTGATCTTTGAGTACTTGGTAAAGCTAGGAGTAATGATTGCCTGAAACGCTATGCATATTAGTGGCTTTAGGTATTGTATGTACTTGCTCTATCTATAAATCCAACAGTATGTTTGTAACTCTGCATCTATATATGTACTTTTCCTGAATAAATTATTATCATTATTATTATTATTATTATTATTATTATTATTATTATTATTATTCCCCGAGAAAGTACTAGAAATCAAGGGGCTGGAGTACCAAAAGGGAAATTATGAGATGAAAAAATTCCTAAGGGATATACCATGGGACACAGAACTCAGAACTAAGACAGTACATGACATGATGGTCTATGTCACCCAAAAGTGTCAGGAGGCAGTAAACAGGTTTATTCCGGCCCAAAAGGCAAACAATGAAAAGCAGAAGAAGAATCCAAGGTTTAATAAGGCATGTATGGAAGCAAAGGAACGCAACAAAAGGGCGTGGATGAATTTCCGAAATAAGAGAGCAACAGAAAACAGAGAGAGAGATACCAGAGAACCAGGAATGAGTATATCAGTGTGAGAAGAGAAGCAGGTAGACAGAATGAAAATGATATAGCAACTAAAGCCAAGACCGAACCAAAACTGCTACACAGCCACATCAGGAGAAAGACAACAGTGAAAGAACAGGTGTTGAAATTTCGAACGGGTGAGGACAGGTACACAGAGAATGACAAAGAGGTGTGTGAAGAACTCAACAAGACATTACAGGTCTTCACAATAGAACGATGTGAAGTCCCTGAGCCAGGAGAGGTCGCAGTAAACCAGGCGGCCTTGGAAGGGTTCGAAATTACCAGACATGAGGTGAAGAGGCATCTGTTAGATCTGGACATGAGAAAGGCTGTTGGTCCGGATGGAGTCTCACCATGGGTAATGAAAGAGTATTGCAGACGTACTTTGCTTGCCACTCTCCATGGTATACAGTAGGTCACTGGAGACGGGGGATTTATAAAAAATATGGAAGACGGCTAATGTAGTCTCAATATACAAAACTGGAATACAAGACAGGCAAGAGGCACTGAACTACAGGCCAGTGTCCTTAACTTGTATACCATGCAAGATGATGGAGAAGATCGTGAAAAAGAACCTAGTAACATATCTGGAAAGAAGGGACTTCGTGACACACTACCAACATGAGTTCAGGGAGGGTAAAGCTTGCCTCACTGGTTTAACAGAATTTTATGATCAGGTGACAGTGGATAAGGGAGTACCTAAGCAATAGGATGCAGAGAGTTACTGTGAGGGGTGAGACCTCAGAATGGCGTGAAGTCCAACAGGGTTCTGTACTCAGACCTATCCTGTTTCTAATATACGTAAGTAATCTTCCAGGGGGTATAGACTCATTCCTCGCAATGTTTGCTGATGATACCAAAATTATGAGAAGGATTAAGATAGAGCAGGACAGCATGAGGCTTCAAAAATACCTGGACAAATTGAAGAAATTGTTAAACAAATGGTTGTTAGAGTTTAACCCGTGCAAATGTAATATAATGAAGATAGGTGTAAGGAGTAGCTGGCCAGATACAAGGTATTATTTGAGAGATGAAATTCTTCTAGAATCAGAGAGAGACCTGGGGGTCGATATCACGGCAGACCGGTTCCCCAAAGCCCATATCAAGAGGATAACATCAGTGGTATATGCCAGATTGGCCAATATAAGAGCGGCCTTTAGAAACTTGTGTAAGGAATCATTCAGAACCTTGTATTCCATTTATGTCGGACAAATCCTGGAGTATGCAGCTCCAGCATGGAGTCCATATCTCGTCAAGCATAAGACTAAATTGGAGAAGGTTCAGAGGTTTGCCACCAGACGAGTGCCCGAATGGAGGGACATGAGCTATGAGGAAAGACTTCGGGAAGTCTTTCCTCATAGCTCATGTCTGCCCAACTGACTGACTAGCCTGCCTAAGTGGCTGGCTAGTCTGCCTAACTGGCTGGCTAGTCTGCCCAACTTCCTGGCTAGTCTGCCTAACTGGCTGGCTAGTCTGCCCAACTTCCTGGCTAGTCTGCCTAACTGGCTGGTTAGTCTGCCTAACTGGCTGGTTAGGCAGACTCTGTAACAAAATCCAACCTACTAACCTAACCACCTACTAACGTAACCAGAAGCGTACAAACCCAAGCAACCCTCCTAACCTAACTAGTCCTATACATAGAAAACTCAGATATTCGTGAGCCGTAACTTAACCATACATCCCATTCTCTCACGGTGGTTGACGTCAAAAACGCGACCTATGAGTGGAGAGGACGGGTTGGGCTCAAGGCCTGGAACAACATGAAGATCTCACATTCATCAGCGACCCGGTGGGGCTTGCGGCAGCAGACGAAGACCTTGGAGCCTTGGGCGTCGCAGAGCTTGACCACGCCCTCTCGCCTCACCACGCCCCCGTCCCGCAGACACGCCTCCACCTCCTCGCACTGTCCGGCCACGTTCCCGCCCATCTTGCACCGCTCCCCGGGCGCGCCATTTCCTCTAAGCGCTGTAAGAGGAGACACGATAGATGTAGGACCAGGATAAAGAAGGTAGGTCACCCGCCTCCCTCCTGGTGTTGACAGACTGGAGGGTACTGTTACACTTGCCACGTCTGGGAATTGAACTTGTCCCTGCTAGAGGATCTGCAGCTGGTGAAAGCTAAGGGAGGAGGGAATTAGCGTACGTCTTCTGTCTTGTAATATGAAAAATCATTGAGACTGACCTATCATAAATGTAGTAAGATCCGGTATACCTGGAGCGTTAATTACCTCCCCACCGGTAGAGAACCGAATGTAGAACTGAATAGAGTTTTGGTTTGGTCAACTTTTGTACCATCGTGGCTGAGTCGGTTAAGGCAAGTGTCTGGGAATCACAAGGTCGCGAGTTCAAGTCACTCCATTGTCTGAAATAATTTTCATGTGTGTGTGTGTATATATATATATATATATATATATATATATATATATATATATATATATATATATATATATATATATATATATATATATATATATATATATATATATATATATATATGTATATGTCGTACCTAGTAGCCAGAACGCACTTCTCCTATATATATATATATATATATATATATATATATATATATATATATATATATATATATATATATATATATATATATATATATATATATATATATATTTTGGTAGCAGTCTTTCCTGTAGACATATATTATTAAATATGACCGAAAAAGTAAGATTAATAATTCTAACACGAATTTTCTCAATCTTTCGTACATTTCGTTTCACTGTTGGAGGTAAATCAAAAATCAATTCTCCAAAATTCATTTTTATTTCTAGTCTGACGCGACACGAGCGCGTTTCGTAAAACTTATTACATTTTCAAAGACTTTAGTTCACAAATACACAACTGAATAGAACTTACGCATCTCCGATTTTATATCTACATTTGAGTGAGGTGGAAGGGGTGATGTGGCATTAACACAAGACAGAACAAGATGTGGTATTAATAGGGTTTTAATTTCATCAACACAAGACAGAACAAGAGTATTAATAGGGTATTAATTTCATCAACACAAGACAGAACACGAAACAATGGATATTGAATAGAAGTGTTTGTAGAAAGCCTATTGGTCCATATTTCTTGATGCTTCTATATTGGAGCGGAGTCTTGAGGTGGGTAGAATATAGTTGTGCAATAATTGGCTGTTGATTGCTGGTGTTGACTTCTTGATGTGTAGTGCCTCGCAAACGTCAAGCCGCCTGCTATCGCTGTATCTATCGATGATTTCTGTGTTGTTTACTAGGATTTCTCTGGCGATGGTTTGGTTGTGGGAAGAGATTATATGTTCCTTAATGGAGCCCTGTTGCTTATGCATCGTTAAACGCCTAGAAAGAGATGTTGTTGTCTTGCCTATATACTGGGTTTTTTGGAGCTTACAGTCCCCAAGAGGGCATTTGAAGGCATAGACGACGTTAGTCTCTTTTAAAGCGTTCTGTTTTGTGTCTGGAGAGTTTCTCATGAGTAGGCTGGCCGTTTTTCTGGTTTTATAGTAAATCGTCAGTTGTATCCTCTGATTTTTGTCTGTAGGGATAACGTTTCTATTAACAATATCTTTCAGGACCCTTTCCTCCGTTTTATGAGCTGTGGAAAAGAAGTTCCTGTAAAATAGTCTAATAGGGGGTATAGGTGTTGTGTTAGTTGTCTCTTCAGAGGTTGCATGGCTTTTCACTTTCCTTCTTATGATGTCTTCGACGAAACCATTGGAGAAGCCGTTATTGACTAGGACCTGCCTTACCCTACAGAGTTCTTCGTCGACTTGCTTCCATTCTGAGCTGTGGCTGAGAGCACGGTCGACATATGCGTTAACAACACTCCTCTTGTACCTGTCTGGGCAGTCGCTGTTGGCATTTAGGCACATTCCTATGTTTGTTTCCTTAGTGTAGACTGCAGTGTGGAAACCTCCGCCCTTTTCCATGACTGTTACATCAACACCTCGACATCCTCACAGACCAACATCACCTCAGCACTGAAACAAGGATTATCAAGAAACTAACAACATTATATGGAGGACCTATGGCAATTCCACGACCAAGAGATGGCTTCCTGAACCTTGCAGGAATTAACCTCACTGAGGACCAAGTCACTCTCCTAAATCTGGGCATAAACTGTCATGTTATGTCCAGACCGAGTGAGATGGCCCGGAAAGTAGAGTTGGAAATTCTGTTGGACGACATATTCGACCTCGAGACACAAAAGAAGGTCACTACCAAAGATACCTTACAAGCAGAACTTATTGCAGAAGGAGGAAAGAATCGAGGCAACTACAGAAGCACCATACTGTCCCCCGAGCTTAAAGCGGCAGCTAAAAGCCTTCGTAAGAACAAGGAGATAGTTGTCAGGAGAGGTGACAAGTCGCCAATATATGTCATTCTTAAAAAAGACGAATATCTGGCGAAAATGAACATCATACTCTCTGACCAAACTAAGTTCCAAAGGGTAACGAAGGACACTACAGCCGAATTAAAAGCAAAGGTCAACAAACTGATCGAAACTGTGAACGCCAAGAAATCCGCACTCCACCTGCCAAAGATCATTGGGGAATATAAACCTGGATATGCGTATGGAAATGTCAAGACGCACAAGCCTGGAAACCCACTTCGGCCAATCATTAGCCAGATACCCACACCCACGTACAGACTGGCGAAGCGACTCAACGGCCTGCTGACTCCTTATGTTCCTTGCGCCTTCAGCCTGAAGTCTCCAAAGGAATTTGTTGACTTACTGCGGGGCACACGGGCCACAGGGATAAGAGCCTCGTTGGACGTAGAATCGCTGTTTACCAACGTACCTGTGGACGAGACAATCGGAATGATAGCCGACAGAGTGTATCGTGATCCAGCCTGTACTCCTCTTGACATACCAGAAAGTATTCTGAGGAAACTACTCCAAGCTTGTACTAAAGAGGCACCCTTCTTGAGCCCGGATGGGCACATGTATAAGCAAGTAGATGGGGTCGCCATGGGTTCTCCCCTAGGTGTCCTGTTTGCAAACTTCTACATGGGTACCATCGAGCAAAAAGTATTAGTCGACATGAACTTGAAACCGGCCATATACTGCAGGTATGTTGACGACATTTTTACACAGGTACCTGATGTCAGACATCTGCAGGAGCTGAAGGAGGCATTTGAGCAGAGTTCCGTGCTGCGTTTCACTTACGAGATGGAAAAGGATGGGAAGCTGCCCTTTCTAGATGTAACAGTCATGGAAAAGGGCGGAGGTTTCCACACTGCAGTCTACACTAAGGAAACAAACATAGGAATGTGCCTAAATGCCAACAGCGACTGCCCAGACAGGTACAAGAGGAGTGTTGTTAACGCATATGTCGACCGTGCTCTCAGCCACAGCTCAGAATGGAAGCAAGTCGACGAAGAACTCTGTAGGGTAAGGCAGGTCCTAGTCAATAACGGCTTCTCCAATGGTTTCGTCGAAGACATCATAAGAAGGAAAGTGAAAAGCCATGCAACCTCTGAAGAGACAACTAACACAACACCTATACCCCCTATTAGACTATTTTACAGGAACTTCTTTTCCACAGCTCATAAAACGGAGGAAAGGGTCCTGAAAGATATTGTTAATAGAAACGTTATCCCTACAGACAAAAATCAGAGGATACAACTGACGATTTACTATAAAACCAGAAAAACGGCCAGCCTACTCATGAGAAACTCTCCAGACACAAAACAGAACGCTTTAAAAGAGACTAACGTCGTCTATGCCTTCAAATGCCCTCTTGGGGACTGTAAGCTCCAAAAAACCCAGTATATAGGCAAGACAACAACATCTCTTTCTAGGCGTTTAACGATGCATAAGCAACAGGGCTCCATTAAGGAACATATAATCTCTTCCCACAACCAAACCATCGCCAGAGAAATCCTAGTAAACAACACAGAAATCATCGATAGATACAGCGATAGCAGGCGGCTTGACGTTTGCGAGGCACTACACATCAAGAAGTCAACACCAGCAATCAACAGCCAATTATTGCACAACTATATTCTACCCACCTCAAGACTCCGCTCCAATATAGAAGCATCAAGAAATATGAACCAATAGGCTTTCTACAAACACTTCTATTCAATATCCATTGTTTCGTGTTCTGTCTTGTGTTGATGAAATTAATACCCTATTAATACTCTTGTTCTGTCTTGTGTTGATGAAATTAATACCCTATTAATACCACATCTTGTTCTGTCTTGTGTTAATGCCACATCACCCCTTCCACCTCACTCAAATGTAGATATAAAATCGGAGATGCGTAAGTTCTATTCAGTTGTGTATTTGTGAACTAAAGTCTTTGAAAATGTAATAAGTTTTACGAAACGCGCTCGTGTCGCGTCAGACTAGAAATAAAAATGAATTTTGGAGAATTGATTTTTGATTTACCTCCAACAGTGAAACGAAATGTACGAAAGATTGAGAAAATTCGTGTTAGAATTATTAATCTTACTTTTTCGGTCATATTTAATAATATATATATATATATATATATATATATATATATATATATATATATATATATATATATACATATATATATACATATATATATAATATATATATATATATATATATATATATATATATATATATATATATATATATATATATATATATATATATATATATATACAGAGACGAATGCGCTGGCTCGGGCACGTTGTGCGAATGGGCGATGGCAGGATCCCCAAGGATCTCCTGTATGAGGCAGGGAAAGCGTCCAACAGGCAAGCCCCAGCTACGGTACAAAGACGTATGCAAGAGGGACCTGAAAGCCATGGACGTCGATCTTGCTATATGGGAGACACTGGCTGGAGACCGTTCAGCCTGGAGGCAGTCTGTTCAACGAGGTCTCTCCAAGTTCGAGGAGTCACTTGCCAAGGAATCGGAGGCAAAGAGACAGAGAAGGAAAGCCGGTAGCCAGGAAGACAGACCAGAATCGGACTTCGTTTGTGCTCGGTGTGGGATGGACTGCCACTCTCGGATTGGCCTCATCAGTCACACCAGACGCTGCACCAGGATTGACAACTAGGGCGCAACTCCATAGTCTCCCGAGACTGAAGGATGCCTACTATATATATATATATATATATATATATATATATATATATATATATATATATATATATATATATATATATATATATATATATATATATATATATGACCGAAAAAGTAAGATTAATAATGCTAACACGAATTTTCTCAATATTTCTTATGTTTCTTTTCACTGTCGATGGTAATTGAAAAATCAATTCTCCAAAATTCATTTTTATTTCTAGTCTGACGCAACATTTGAACGCGTTTCGTAATAACTTATTACATTTTCAAAGACTTTAGTTTACACACCCACAACTATAACCTGCAAACACTAAACAGAGTTTAAACAGCTTTCATTTTATACCTGCATTTGGGTGAGGTGATATGTTACAACAGTTTTGGATGAGGTGAAAACAAACTTTCAACACAAGACAGAACACGAAACAATGGGTATAATATTGGGTAAGTTAAAGGGAAGAATGGAAGTAACTACAAAGGGCCTATTGGCCCATATTTCTTGATGCTTCTATATTGGTGCGGAGTCTTGAAGTGGGTAGAATATAGTTGTGCATTAATTGGCTGTTGATTGCTGGTGTTGACTTCTTAATGTGTAGTGCCTCGCAGATATCAAGCCGCCTGCTATCGCTTTATCTATCGATGATTTCCGTGTTTTTTGTTAAGACTTCTCTGGTGATGGTCTGGTTGTGGGAAGAGATTATATGTTCCTTACTGGAGCCCTGTTGCTTATGCATCGTTAATCGCCTGGAAAGAGATGTTGTTGTCTAGCCTATATACTGAGTTCTTTGAGGCTTACAGTCCCCAAGTGGGCATTTGAAGGCATAGACGACATTGGTCTCTTTTAAAGTGTTCTGCTTTGTGTCTGGAGAGTTTCTCATGAGTAGGTTGGCAGTTTTCTTGGTTTTACATATATATATATATATATATATATATATATATATATATATATATATATATATATATATATATATATATATATATATATATATGTCGTACCTAGTAGCCAGAACTCACTTCTGAGCCTACTATTCAAGGCCTGATTTGCCTAATAAGCCAAGTTTTCATGAATTAATGTTTTTTCGTCTACCTAACCTAACATAACCTAGCTTTTTTTGGCTACCTAACCTAACCTTACCTATAAATATAGGTTAGGTTAGGTTAGGTAGGGTTGGTTAGGTTCGGTCATATATCTACGTTAATTTTAACTCCAATAAAAAAAATTGACCTCATACATAGAGAAAAGGGTTGCTTTATCATTTCATAAGAAAAAAATTATAGTAAATATATTAATTCAGGAAAACTTGGCTTATTAGGCAAATCGGGCCTTGAATAGTAGGCTGAGAAGTGAGTTCTGGCTACTAGGTACGACATATATATATATATATAAGGTTAAAAATATAATATATATATATATATATATATATATATATTATATTTATATATATATGGTTAAAAAATATATATATATATATATATATATATATATATATATATATATATATATATATATATATATATATATATATATATATATATATATATATTTCTAGTACACATGGATATTAAAACATTGCGACTATTATAAATTTTCTTTTAGAAATTTTCCATTCTACGTAAATATCTTCTACCATCTGGAGGGTAAAGAAACACTAGATCACTTAATGTTTCCATTTTTATTGTTAACATTTCGTCAGCAATGTGACATCTTCAGAAGTACACTATGTTGAACTGACACAGCTATACTGAGCTTACAAGGTTGTTGTTGTTGTTGTTTTAGTTTTAACTACTCAGAACAAAATGTTCATGTAGCACGGGCTATGGTGAGCCCGTAATTGAGTTCGGTTATGCGTGATAACCTTGTTACTGTGATAGTTGGATCAAAGTTTTAAATGGAGGTGGGGTTTCCTCCTTTTCTCCCGTTTCTTTTCCGCTTCTGTTTAACCGCACTGGTTTTAGTCTTGTTTTAATAGCATTATCTTGGTGGCGGATGTAGATGCAGTGTTCACAATGTGTCCCATTCTTCAGCTGCTTTTTTAACGATTGTAGTCGCTGTGGATTTTGCATCTAATACAGCTGTTGTCGTTGAATGTTGAGTTTGATGCGCAGGGTTTCAGTAGCTTTACATTCCAGTAAGTAGTGCAATAGTGGCGCCTCTGCTTTAGTTCCACAGATATGACACTCTTTAACTATTGGGTTTATTACCTCCCAGCAGCACTTGTAACCAAGTCTGAGTCTGTGTATGGCTACTGCAATGTCTCTGCATATCTTTTTGTCATGCTTGAAAGAGGAGTTCCCAGTGGCTTGTTCGTACCATATCGCAGTGTATCTTCCTTCTGCTACTTTGGCTCTGTGGCGACTTTAGATAGTTGGGAGTATTTTCTTCTTGATTTGCTCCTTAATCTGTGAAAAACTTCGAGGTATTTGAACCTGTACAACAGGTAGAGCAGTGGCAGTTTTTGCTAGTGAGTCTGCCTTTTCATTACTAACTGTGCCTATGTGGCTTGTTATTCAATTCAGGGTGATTAACAGCCTTAGATTGTGTGCTTCTTTTCCTATATGTTGGATTTATGTGATGAGTTGTATATTATCTCTGTGCTGGCTGGATAACAATGCCTGGAGCGAAGATTTATAGTCTGTATGAAAGATGTCCTCTTGTAAATTATTCTCAATTGTATAATTTATGGCCTCTTTCAGGGTATATAATTCTGTTTGCAATGTTGAGCACCCAAAATTCATGCTCCAGTAAGCTTCATGATTGTTAGTGTAAACTGCTGCCTCAGCAGAACCTTTTCTTGATCAACCGATCCATCTGTGAAGATGTGAATGGTTGTAGGTCTTGAGATAGTTTTTATTTGTTGTTCTATGACTGCTTTGAGCCTCTGCGGGTCACATGCTGATTTTTTAGCTGGTAATCCTTCAATGATTATCTTTTGACACGATTCTTCCCATGGAGGAAGCTGCTGAAAGTGTTGATATGGTCTATCTTCCCCTATGTTTTGAATGGTCTGTTAAGTCCACTTTCTCTGGAATTTTGACCAGATTATCCGTCCATGCACGTATTCTATATTGAAGGTTTCTGTGAAGCAATCTGTATATGCTATCTTTGATTGACAGTCTGGCGGTGGTTCCAACAAGTTTTGCTGTTATGGTGGCTATCCTTTGTTTGATCCTGTTTTCTAAGGCTGATAAGTTGGTTTCCATTCTTAGATTCTCTCGATGCGTCCATATAGATGCTCCCAGCATTGTTCCCAGAGCATCATTTTGAGACACTTCCAGTTTCTCCCATTGGTTATCACTGAGGGATGTAAGAGCAGGAGCAGCATAGTCAATGAGTGACCGAACTGCTTGAACGTAGTATATTTTGAGTACTGGTAGAGATGCACCCTTTCTAAGACTGGTCAGAGAGCGCAAAGCTGAGTTTCTGACTTTACAACGTTGCCGAAGATATTCAATTTCTTGAGTGAACTTTAACTGGCTGTCTATTATGATTTCAAGATATTGAAATGAAGTAACCCACTAAATTTCATGTCCTTGTATTGGGAGTCTGATGTCTTGATTTCTCATTTTAACAGCCATTGCTTTGGTTTTATTGTTGTTTATTTTCATTGCTATGCGTTCCGCTTCCCTGCTGATAATATCTAGGCATTTTTGTGCATGTTCTTGGCACCTTTGCCATTGATGATGACCACAAAGTCGTCTGCATAGTTAAGCAGTTTGACTTTTGGTAACTTGAGCTTCATGAATTGTTCCACGAGACATTTGAAGAGAAAGGGGCTTAGTATTCCTTCCTGCGGAGTCCCATTTTCCAGCCTCATTGAGGAGTATATTTGTCTTTGAAAATTTACATTATATTCTATGTTGAGCAAACTTCTTTTATCAAAGGCAAGAGCGTGTCTTTTGATTTTCTTATCCACCAGGCAGCACAGTGTAACTGGAGCATTGGCTAGTTCGAAGGCCTCTTCTAGGTCCAGAAAAATAATGATTCCAGGTTTGTCATTGATTTTATCCAAGAGGGAGGTAAGGCATTCTGTGGTTCCAGCACCTTTTCTGTAAGCAAACATATTTTGGAGCAGTGAATTGGTTTTCCAGTCAATTCGATTAAGAACCATTCTTTCCGCAGTTTTGGCCAGAAACGTTGTTAATGAGATGGGTCTTGGATTTCCTTGGTCTTTGCGTTTTGGAATGGGAACTATAATTGCACTGTTCCAAGAGAGTGGTCGAGTTCTTGTCACCCATATTCTGTTGATGAGATCCAATAAAGCTTCTTCAACCTTTTCTCCTAACTTGACCAGCATGTTGTAAGTGATTTTGTCCTCATCTGGAGCTGTGCTTTTAATTTTCTTTGCAGCTCTTCTGAGTTCTTTCAGATTGAAAGGTTGATCTAGTTCGTCAGGTAAGGCTAAAGCATCATCTATTATTTTCCATTTCGTTGCTTGCATTCTTTGTTGGTGAGTCAGAGTGGCTTGAGGAAGTTGAGTGGAACTGGCTCTCTTGAAGCAAATAGATTTGCTAACCTTTCTGCTTCTTGCTCTGGATGAACATGATGCGGCGGAGCAGGAGGCGATTTTCATTTGGCCTTGTTGATCTGGTCAACTGATCAATGACACAACTCATAAACACTGGTGGAACCATCGTGAGGTCCAGCTTCCCCCCACCAATGTGGGTTGGTTCCGTCGAATTAAGCAACCTGACTTCAGGCATTTCATCCAAAAGGTGTTCACTGTCTTCCGTTGGCGTCGGTTCCAGTTCCAGACCCCAACAAGAACACAGTTCCAGACCTTCTACAAGAACACAGTTCCAGACCCTCTACAAGAACACAGTTCCAGACTCCAACAAGAACACAGTTCCAGACCCAAACAAGAACACAGTGCCAGACCCCTACAAGAACACAGTTCCAGAACCCAATAAGAACACAGTTTCAGACCCCAACAAGAACACAGTTCCAGACCCCCAACAAGAACACAGTTCCAGACCCCCAACAAGAACACAGTTCCAGACTCCAACAAGAACACAGTTCCAGACTCCAACAAGAACACAGTTCCAGACCCTCTACAAGAACACAGTTCCAGACCCTCTACAAGAACACAGTTCCAGACTCCAACAAGAACACAGTTCCAGACCCTCTACAAGAACACAGTTCCAGACCCTCTACAAGAACACAGTTTCAGACTACAACAAGAACACAGTTCCAGACCCAAACAAGAACACAGTGCCAGACCCCTACAAGAACACAGTTCTAGAACCCAATAAGAACACAGTTTCAGACCCCAACAAGAACACAGTTCCAGACCCCCAACAAGAACACAGTTCCAGACCCAAACAAGAACACAGTGCCAGACCCCTACAAGAACACAGTTCCAGAACCCAATAAGAACACAGTTTCAGACCCCAACAAGAACACAGTTCCAGACCCCCAACAAGAACACAGTTCCAGACCCCCAACAAGAACACAGTTCCAGACTCCAACAAGAACACAGTTCCAGACTCCAACAAGAACACAGTTCCAGACCCTCTACAAGAACACAGTTCCAGACCCTCTACAAGAACACAGTTCCAGACTCCAACAAGAACACAGTTCCAGACCCTCTACAAGAACACAGTTCCAGACCCTCTACAAGAACACAGTTTCAGACTACAACAAGAACACAGTTCCAGACCCAAACAAGAACACAGTGCCAGACCCCTACAAGAACACAGTTCTAGAACCCAATAAGAACACAGTTTCAGACCCCAACAAGAACACAGTTCCAGACCCCCAACAAGAACACAGTTCCAGACCCAAACAAGAACACAGTGCCAGACCCCTACAAGAACACAGTTCCAGAACCCAATAAGAACACAGTTTCAGACCCCAACAAGAACACAGTTCCAGACCCCCAACAAGAACACAGTTCCAGACCCCCAACAAGAACACAGTTCCAGACCCCCAACAAGAACACAGTTCCAGACCCCCAACAAGAACACAGTTCCAGACCCCAACAAGAACACAGTTCCAGACCCCAACAAGAACACAGTTCCAGACCCCCTACAGTGGGCGGTAGTGGAGCCCATACCCATCCCGTGGGCGGTACTGGGGAAAGGTCACAATGGCACATTTGGGCTTAAGAACTGGAGCCCAAAATTCATTAAGCTAAGCAAGTTACAGTCCTGTGGAGCTAATTATACGGTTCATAGTGATGTATTATATCAACAATGGGCTCAAGGCCGACTACTCCACCTCCCAACCAGTGAGCAGCAGTTGAAATGTTATTTACAATCACCCACATTTACTAACTGTTTCCTACAGTTAGTAAATTGATGAGACTTGGCTAAAATTTCTGGATCACGTCAATACAAGAGCAAATCAAGCAGAAGGTAATTAATGCACTAAGGTATCAGATCGGCCGAGGTTTTTATCAAGGGACACATGACGCAAAGAAACAATGGAAAAGCAAGACATCTTATCCAGATAATTAGGTCTTTGTTCCAATAAGTGGCCACGAATTAAGTGTGTGTGTGGCCGATGAGTGAACTTTATAGTGCGGTTTCTCATTTCCTGTTTCGATAGGAGGGGGAAAGGCCAAGGAGATGTGTCACATTTGGTAGCACACATGATATTGGGAGTAGTTAACCACTATGCTCTCTGTCTCTCTCTCTCTGTCTCTCTCTCTGTCTCTCTCTCTCTCTCTCTCTCTCTCTCTCTCTCTCTCTCTCTCTCTCTCTCTCTCTCTCTCTCTCTCTCTCTCTCTCTCTCTCTCTGCAGAGGTTGTGGATGGCGTAATAAATAATAGGGTAGAAATCCGAGAAAAGTTGTGGAACTCACATTGACTTGAGTGTGCAAAGGTTTACGCACGACAGAGGAATGGAATTGGATTCGTCGTCTTGTACACTCATGTACAACGTTCTTCAAATGATTTGCATAAAGTGAAGCCCGTCGTATTTACCTACAACAGCCAGAGCACGATGTTACCAGTCCAACGATACTACGGTGGCCGCCGACCATCGTACTGGGAGATGCTACAAGAGGCAGAAATATCTGGGACAAAGAACAAGCTATTTGAGAAATGATTTATGTAATAGAGGCCGTTAAAGACTTGCCAAATCGATGTCAAGATTATGAAAGCCAAGGAAGAGGTGTTGAGAGGCAAGAGCCCTACAGGAAATAGTTCCGAGGGCGAGAGTTCACGTCAGCTCGCCAGTCTTTAACAGAGATAAGGACTAAGAGAGGATAAAAGGTTGCAAAACATGTCCGGGGCTGTTAATAACAGAACCGCTCCAGAGAGCATGTCTACAGGAGAAACTCGCCCAAAAGAGTGACCGCACATATATAAGATCTAAAAAGGTGCTTAAAATCAACAAGTGAGATAAAAGATCGAAATGAGATTAAGAGAAGAGACAGTATACAATACATTCGCGATTATGTGAGCAGTAAACAGATGTTCAACGAAAAAGTGGAAGAAAGGTAAACATTATTTTGAATTATGAGAACATTGGTGCTAGAAAAATCGTTAAAAAAGTGAAGTTAAAAGGTGTAACTGGAAGCTACACGGATGACCACAAACCATCAGTTCCAGGAGACAGTCAACGGTGAAAACGTAAAGACTAAAAGATAAAGCACGGTACAGTTTCAGTAAGATTGGCAAAGAAGCCCCAAGCAACTCATGTCAAGGATGGTGGGTACCCTCTGAATAACAGATATAGTGAAGCCTAACAAAAATATATGGCGGGAAAAGTATGAAGTAAACATGCAGACAGGTGCAGGCGAGAGACAAGATGGAGGGAGAAGGGTCTTTGAAAGGAGCAGCTGCACATGTATAAGAGGGTTGACCTAGGCCAGTTGACACACACCACTACAACAATAACGTTGTCAGACTACAGACCAAGAGTGGGTGCGTCTCTTTGGTCACAATAAGTAGTTTTTACCCTTGGCAGAGGAAAAGTAGGGCGGGGTCCGGTTTACGCCCCTGGCTGGAAGATGGTGGCGCAGAGCCGTGAGGGGCAGTGGATACAATGCAGCATGTCAGTGACTTCTTCAGGGATAAATGTCGGGGCCGTGGAGAGTAGGGGAAAGGCCAAAGGGAAATGGGTGAAGGAAAACGGAGATATGAGAGGGAGTCCCAACTGGCAATAGAATGGTCAAGAGAAACGGGAGTAGCGGACGGATGTGGAAGATGGACCGAGAAGGAGGGACGTGGATATGAGAAGAGAGTTCAAGAATACACTCCCGGATGCAGACTGCAGAGGAGCAGGAAAAACGACAACGTTTCGATCCGTCTAAAACGGACATTATCACACACAAAACCCAGGACGGACCGAAACGTCGTTTCTCCATCTTCTGATGTGTGGTTCGGCCATCATATCTTCAGCCACGTTATTGTGACTCATGGTCTGCGTGCAGAAGACATGCATCTGCCAAAGTCTCAGTAACGAGGACATGGAGACGTTTCTGGAGAAGGGGACCTAAAGGAGAGTGGGTCGGAGCCTACTGATGTGCAGCACAAGCATAACTGACTTGGTTCAGGTGCCAGAGCTAAATCCTTGCCTCGGAGAGGATGATGATGATGTCCCTGAGGATGAGAATTCACTGTTGAATTTTATAGTGAGAACAGGACCGTGAGTACGCAGGGTGGACACCACTACAATTAATGAAGCGAACCAGTAGGGTCATGAGAGTAGATTTAACATAGCCGGATTCTGAACAAAGGGGCAATATATCATTTCACTCCGAAAAGTCGAATCCTCTTGACTAAAATAGGATTCTTAAAACACTAAGATGAGCTTTGTGATCCCTGTCTTGCATATCATTGCATTTGTCCAAGGTGCAAAAGTCATGGAGGGTTGTTAATGTGGTGCCGAATTTTATGAAATGTGATTTATCACTTGACTCGAACTATCATGCAACAAACTTAACGTCTATTGTAAAAAAATTGTTTGGATGAATCATCACTGAAACCATTCAATTGCATCTTGAAGAACATGTTAATAATAAATTCACAACTTTGTTTAACTAATGGCTGTTCATATTTCAGATTTTGTTTTTTTTCAGTGTTTTTTTTCAACCAGTTGATAGTGGAAAGGATTTCTACATACATATATCTTGTCTTCAGCAAGTGCCTCATGTGCCTCCCAGGTCAATGTCCTGGAACTTGTTCTTATTATACATACAAAAAAACTTTGACGCAGTATTGAGCAACATTTTCAATTTAAAAAAATAAAAATTTTGGGAAATAAATTCGGAAGACTCAAAGGAGTTACAAAAAAATTTATATTGTCAGGGTGGGAAAATGTTGTAAGTGGGATGCCTCAAGGCTTTGTCCTGGAACCTCTGTTATTCATAATATATATAAATGCTTTAGATTTAGGGTTGAGCAGCAATATTTGCAAATTTTCTGTTGATACAAAAATCAGGAGGGGAAATAAACATGGAAAAAGACTCACTATCACTTCAAGACGATCTAAATAGAGTTTTGAAATGGTCAAAAGATTGGCAGATGCAGTTTAATGCTGATAAATGTGAGGTTTTGAGGCTAGGTAATGATGATATAGTTATAGGATAAATTTTGCAAGTGGAATGCCTCAAGGCATTCTATTTACAACATTTTCCCAGTATGACTTAACTCCATATATACTAACTCTTTGTTTCCTTTGGTATAACCATGCCCTAATCCAACTTAATAGAGGCTCGTTGTACTCGGGGTGCTATATCTTTTTAATCAATATTTCATGAGGCACTGTATCAAAAGCTTTGCTAAAGTCAAGGTACACAACGTTTGTTGTGTTTCCGATTTGTCAAAATTCAATAATATAAAAGTCCGCATTCCGGTTGTCGGAATAAACCCACAGCTTGCGTAGGAAACGGTTTGTGGGAATTTAGTGTCATACAATCCAATTTAAATTCATACACTCCGCTATCGAAACAAACAAATTAACGTAAGAGATAAATTATTTTATAAATTAATCATAAACAAATTATAAATAATTAAATAAATTATTTAATTAATTGAAAATAGATAAATAAATTCCACGGGTCAGTATTCCCCCACACCAGTGGTATACCACTACATATTGGTACTTTCCGGTGGTCCATCATTACATATTGGTACTTTCTGGTGGTCCATCATTACATATTGGTACTTTCCGGTGGTCCATCATTACATATTGGTACTTTCCGGTGGTCCATCATTACATATTGGTACTTTCTGGTGGTCCATCATTACATATTGGTACTTTCTGGTGGTCCATCATTACATATTGGTACTTTCTGGTGAGCCATCATTACATAATGGTACTTTCCGGTGGTCCATCATTACATATTGGTACTTTCTGGTGGTCCATCATTACATGTTGGTACTTTCTGGTGGTCCATCATTACATATTGGTACTTTCTGGTGAGCCATCATTACATATTGGTACTTTCTGGTGGTCCATCATTACATATTGGTACTTTCTGGTGGTCCATCATTACATATTGGTACTTTCTGGTGGTCCATCATTACATATTGGTACTTTCTGGTGAGCCATCATTACATATTGGTACTTTCTGGTGGTCCATCATTACATATTGGTACTTTCTGGTGAGCCATCATTACATAATGGTACTTTCTGGTGGTCCATCATTACATATTGGTACTTTCTGGTGAGCCATCATTACATATTGGTACTTTCTGGTGAGCCATCATTACATATTGGTACTTTCTGGTGGTCCATCATTACATGTTGGTGAACAAATCCATAAGGGCCGTTTGTTCATTTGATGCATCACGTTATTGTGATCTCTGTGTGTGTTACATGTTGGTACTTTCTGGTGGTCCATCATTACATGCTGGTACGTTCTGGGGTCAATCATTACATATTGGTACTTTCTGGTGGTCCATCATTACATGTTGGTACTTTCTGGGTAGGCCATCACTACATATTGGTACTTTCTGGTGGTCCATCACTTCATACTGGTACTTTCCGGTGGTCCGTCATTACATTTAGGTACTTTCTGGTAGTCCATCATAACATACTGCTACTTTCTGATGGGCCATCATTACATATTGGTACTTTCTGGTGGTCCATCATTGCCCAAGAAAGTTAGTGTACACTCTACATTATTAAAACAGTTAACACTGTGCAGCATCACTAAGAGTCCTCAGAGTATGGGTAACGATGTGTATCAGTGCTATACCGACGGTTCTGTAGAAGAAGGTGGACGATGTACCGGATGTGCATGTAATATATTTGAACACTCTTCTCTCGTACATACAGCAATGAAGCGCGTCAATGACTGGGCAAGTACAACTCAAACTGAACTTGCAGGCATATACCTTGCCACTGAATTTTAAAAAAGACAAATACGGTGGACTTTTATACTGTGACTCGCAGAGTGCACTCCTGGCATTGAACGCACATAGTAGTGACACCCAGAAAATAGTCAGTGATATTCGAATGAATGTTTCAGCTGCTAAAGAAAACAGATTTGAGATTAAGTTCCTATGGATACCATCACATGTTGGCATCTCAAGGCATGACACTGTTGATATGCTTGCAAAGACAGCCTGCAGAAAACCAGTGGTAGAAGTTGATATGGGTGTTTCATTAGCAGTGACAAAGAGAATACTTAAATATCTAATGAAGATCTCACCGACCTAACAAATTCACAAAGACCTGAAAGTTGTAGCATTAAATATTATGATAGATATCGTGAGGAGACATTCACATATGGGACTAATAGAACAAGAACCCGGCAATGTGATGTTATAGTGGCCAGAATACGCCTGGGATACAGACGTATCTAGCAGCTTTCTCAGAACCCAAATATCGAGTACACAATGTGTCAACTTTGTGAAAGAGAAAACATGCACTCTCTTGAACATTATATTGTAGAATGTCCCATACTGACTGACTTTCGTCCTCCTGGGCTGATGTATGCTGAACTCTGTAATTTCTATATGAATACTGGAACACTTGATGATATATTGGACTTGTACCCTAGATTGACCATGTAATGTATCAATTATACAATGTATGTATGTGATGTAACTATATAACCTGAGCTTGTAAAAGCACCTTCATCACCTTCAGTGATTAAGTGCTTAATTGCACACTAGTTTCTCTATCCGCTATCTCACACCCTCGGAGTAGGAGAGCCATAAATGTATGTTATGTATGTGTGTATATGTATATGTGTGTGTATGTATATGTATGTATGTATATGTATGTATGTATGTGTATAAAGAATATGTGGAAGCTGATCAGAATTACATTTCACCTTTGTAAATGCACATTTATGATACTATGTAAAAATCATATCGACCACTTTATGTAGGGCATACGTAACTCTGTGTATCTATGTATTTATGTCTGTAGGTTAGATTAGCATTTTAAAAGCACTACAATCACCTTGTGTGGTTGATTGTTCAATAAATCCCTGAACTACATGTTTAACACATCTCTCACCCTGTCCATGGAAATAGAAGAAAATGTATATATGCTGGTTAGCATTGTAAATGTGTGGCCACGACTGTGGTAGAAAATAATAATAAAAAACTACATATTGGTACTTTCTGGTGGTCCTTCACTACATATTGGTACTTTCCGGTGGTCCGTCATTACATATTGGTACTTTCTGGTGGTCCTTCACTACATATTGGTACTTTCCGGTGGTCCATCACTACATATTGGTACTTTCTGGTGGTCCTTCACTACATATTGGTAATTTCTGGTGGTCCTTCACTACATATTGGTACTTTCATCACTACTATTTTAGTACTCTTGTACCATCACTACATCTTTGTACTTTTTTGTACCATCACTCCGTCTTGGTACTTTCCCCCCAATAGTTACTATAAGTACTTTCGTTACAGGTGGGATAATTACCTGTAGTGTACACAGGGGGCAGGTTTGACGGGTGTTGGGTGAGGGGGGGGGGGTTACGTCACTTGGAGGGAGCCCGTTGTGACAGTGTCAAATACAGCTGTATCTTCTTAACTGCCTTAATAAACAACATACTGTATACGTCGTCAACTCAGAGTTGGAGAAAAATAATACATTTGGCAAAGGATAACAATTCCGTTAAGCGGTCTTATATCACCGTTTACCACATATATATATGTACTTGATACAATAAGTAATGAATAAACGTGTGTCTACTAGTAATATACTTAGAGACTATCAAAGCATTTTTGTATATATATTTATATATAAAAAATGGTCACTTACTTAGGGCTTGTCCGATATGAATTTGGAGCAAAATCCCGGCAAAGAAAGTACAACCCACAACGTTCGTCATATCGGAGGCTACTGAGTCAACCGCACCTGGGCACACCAGAGGCTCTGCCACCCGCTGGAAACGTTATCGTACGCCGCCCGGGTAGGTATTGTTGTACACCTCACTAACAGCCCCACACAATCTTTCCCACCACACACCTCAACTTTTTAAAATCGACAACAACAAAAAAGAAGATACACTAGACTAGAGAGTGGAAATATTGGATAATTCAATACATAAGGCAGTGGTGTGGATAATTATTCGTTCCACTGAATCGGTCAATCTGATAAGCCCTGGCAAGGTAGCCTCGTCTTGGAAGGAACGCCATCAGCCTAGCCAAGTCAGGCTTCCTGCCCTCGCCAACTGTATGCCATACTTCATTTTTATTTTTGCAGATGAATGGAAGTTGACATTAGTGATGTATTCAGAATGGGATGTGATGTTATTGCCCGAAACGCTGTGCGTATTAGTGGCTTTAGGCATTGTGTGTAATAAGTCTCTAGAAATTTAACATTATGTTTGTAACTCGTATGTATGTAATTTTACCTGAGTAAACATTTGATTTGATTTGATTTGATTTGATACAACGTCACCAATAGCTGACTTGGTTTTGCTTAGAGCTTAATTAAACATAAATCTCAAGTTAGGGACAGACTGTGGAACAATATACTGCTGTTCTGTGGATAATGGGATATACACTGAATATATTTTAGTCTTCATCTATGTATAGGAATAAAGAATACAGGCTGATTGGTCAGTAATTATAAGCAAGTGTCACGGCCGTATGGTTGCAGACAGGAAGCCTGATACAGTATAACCCACAACGGTTTCCTAACTCACAGGTTCCTGTTTACCGTCAGGTGAACAGAGGCATGAGATGGAAACATTTTCCAGACGTCTTCAACCTGCGCTGGAACCGGACCCGGTGTTAACTGGAGTCATTATTCCTTAATCTATTTGAAGCAGTTTCTATGTGTTCAACTAATTACATATGATTTAAATTTATTTACCATTAGAGTACGGTAGAGAGGTACCCTCACATAGTGAGCACAGGTAGGGTACGCTACACCCATCACTAGGGTACGGTAGAGAGGTACCCTCACATAGTGAGCACAGGTAGGGTACGCTACACCCATCACTAGGGTACGGTAGAGAGGTACCCTCACCCAGTGAGCACAGGTAGGGTACGCTACACCCATCACTAGGGTACGGTAGAGAGGTACCCTCACATAGTGAGCACAGGCAGGGTACGCTACTCCCATCACTAGGGTACGGTAGAGAGGTACCCTCACATAGTGAGCACAGGTAGGGTACGCTACACCCATCACTAGGGTACGGTAGAGAGGTACCCTCACATAGTGAGCACAGGTAGGGTACGCTACACCCATCACTAGGGTACGGTAGAGAGGTACCCTCACATAGTGAGCACAGGTAGGGTACGCTACACCCATCACTAGGGTACGGTAGAGAGGTACCCTCACATAGTGAGCACAGGTAGGGTACGCTACACCCATCACTAGGGTACGGTAGAGAGGTACCCTCACATAGTGAGCACAGGCAGGGTACGCTACTCCCATCACTAGGGTACGGTAGAGAGGTACCCTCACCCAGTGAGCACAGGTAGGGTACGCTACACCCATCACTAGGGTACGGTAGAGAGGTACCCTCACATAGTGAGCACAGGTAGGGTACGCTACACCCATCACTAGGGTACGGTAGAGAGGTACCCTCACATAGTGAGCTCCATCAAGATACACTCTATCTACAGTTAGCAAACCTGGAATAGTTGGTAAAGCACCGTACCAACAATAGTACCAGTATACCAGTACCTGGGGTAAATTATTGGATTTCTTGAATATTAGTGGCCAAGAATTTGGAGGTAGAGAGTAGAGAGGTGGAGGCGAAGGGGAGAGTGGCGATAAATGGGGGGATCAGAGAGAGAGAGAGAGAGAGAGAGAGAGAGAGAGAGAGAGAGAGAGAGAGAGAGAGAGAGAGAGAGAGAGAGAGAGAGAGAGAGAGAGAGAGAGAGAGAGAGAGAGAGAGAGAGGGAGAGAGAGAGAGAGAGAGAGAGAGAGAGAGAGAGAGAGAGGGAGAGGGAGAGAGAGAGAGAGAGAGAGAGAGAGAGAGAGAGAGAGAGAGAGAGAGAGAGAGAGAGAGAGAGAGAGAGAGAGAGAGAGAGAGAGAGAGAGAGAGAGAGAGAGAGAGAGAGAGAGGGAGAGGGAGAGGGAGAGAGAGAGAGAGAGGGAGAGAGAGAGAGAGAGAGAGAGAGAGAGAGAGAGAGAGAGAGAGAGAGAGAGAGAGAGAGAGAGAGAGAGAGAGAGAGAGAGAGAGAGAGAGAGAGAGAGAGAGAGAGAGAGAGAGAGAGAGAGAGAGAGAGAGAGAGAGAGAGAGAGAGAGAGAGAGACCCATGCGCCCCTGGGTACCCCCATCTACTGTGTGTGTGTGTATGCCATATATATTACACATATATATGGCATCACAATGCCATATATACGAGTCGGACTCACTAGGAAAAAGTCTGGAAAGGTATCGCGTTAAAATGGCAGCTATTGTGCAGCTGGCAACCCAAATATCTCCCCCCCCCCAACCCACCCACAAGACAGGCAATTTACACTCAACATTTTAGTTGTGAAATGTTTAAATTATATGTATAGCGCAATTATCCTCTATACAACGAAACTAACGAAGAAAAGTTACTGATGTGATAATAATCATTTGGAATATGTTAGTAAATGTGGCATATGTGCTGTGAGAAATAGTGTTGGATTCCCCAAACACGTCACTTCCTATAATGGTCGGAGTGGGCTCTTATATGTTTACACACAGAGGGTTCAGAAGCACTGATCTGCCTCTTGTTGTCTTATGCTAGAGGTAACAGGGCCTCTTGTTGTACTACACTAGAGGTAACAGGGCCTCTTGTTGTCTTACACTAGAGGTAACAGGGCCTCTTGTTGTCTTACACTAGAGGTAACAGGGCCTCTTGTTGTCTTACACTAGAGGTAACAGGGCCTCTTGTTGTCTTACACTAGAGGTAACAGGGCCTCTTGTTGTCTTACACTAGAGGTAACAGGGCCTCTTGTTGTCTTACACTAGAGGTAACAGGGCCTCTTGTTGTCTTACACTAGAGGTAACAGGGCCTCTTGTTGTCTTACACTAGAGGTAACAGGGCCTCTTGTTGTACTACACTAGAGGTAACAGGGCCTCTTGTTGTCTTATGCTAGAGGTAACAGGGCCTCTTGTTGTCTTACACTAGAGGTAACAGGGGCCTCTTGTTGTCTTACACTAGAGGTAACAGGGGCCTCTTGTTGTCTTACACTAGAGGTAACAGGGGCCTCTTGTTGTCTTACACTAGAGGTAACAGGGGCTCCTGTTGTCTTACACTAGAGGTAACAGGGGCTCCTGTTGTCTTACACTAGAGGTAACAGGGCCTCTTGTTGTCTTATGCTAAAGGTAACAGGGCCTCTTGTTGTCTTACACTAGATGTAACAGGGCCTCTTGTTGTCTTACACTAGAGGTAACAGGGCCTCTTGTTGTCTTACACTAGAGGTAACAGGGGCCTCTTGTTGTCTTACACTAGAAGTAACAGGGGCCTCTTGTTGTTGTAGCGAGTAAACTTATACTCGCTCCATTATCTCATCATCTTAATGGCATAACTAATTACACAAGCTATAATCCTATCCCTATTTACAGGTAACGGTTTTTCCACCCTCCTATCTTACTGTGAGGTGTAGTAACCGTATATAAGCCAGCGATTTGAGAATAGCAAACCAGTACAGTCTCCAGTCAAGAATGTAGTACTCGGCGTGGGCAGTTCTAATCGACCCAAGACGCTACAGCTTCGACACAGAACAGGCAGCAGACTAGGACCGCATCGAGCTACAACGCTCTCCCACATAGAGCTCCGCGACTCGGGCCACACTCAGCTCTCTGCTCTGCTCCAAGCTTCGTCTCAACGTCTACGACACTGCTGTATCCAGGACTACTAAATAAATATGAAACTCACTAAACACTGTGTATCTAATCAACCCAACAACGTAACATAAACGTACGTTACATTGTCTTATACTAGAGGTAACAGGGGCCTCTTGTTGTCTTACACTAGAGCTAACTAGACTATAAATGTCCTGGCTCTAGTGCTGTCTTACAGTAGAGGTAACAAGGGTATAAATGTCCTGGCTCTAGTGCTGTCTTACAGTAGAGGTAACAAGGGTATAAATGTCCTGGCTCTTGGTGTCATACACTAGAGGTAACAAGACTACAAATGGCCTGACTCTTGTCTTACACAAGAGATAACAGGAGTATAAAAGTCCAGGCTCTTGTTGTCTAACACAAGAGGTCTTCTTCCAATATACAGAACAGCTCCAAGTGAGACATGTGAGGCAGTGTTGTGTTGGTCGACTCTCACACCAGGAACCGTTGAGGGCCACAGGGTTAACAACACTGCGGTCCAGACATGACAGGGCGGATCTCAACTTAATTATTAAAAATTAGAACAACAGGAGGATATTGATCAGGACAATTTCTTGAGAAGGTCAGATGTAACACGAACAAGGAACAACGGTTTCAAGCTCAACAAGCCACAATGTAGGACTGAGAACAGGAGATGCTTTTTCACCTATTGGATTATTAACCCATGGAACCGCCTACCCGTCGAAGCCGTAAATGCCAAAACACTGTAGCAAATTAAAAAAAAAACAGTTCGATAAATTCATCAGGACAAATGGAGGGGGACCTTTTGACAAGCCGCCGGTTTCCTGTCCTCGTCGAGGCCACTAGAGAGATAGTGACCTCTCAGGTAAATTGAATCCCTTCGAAGATTTGATTAACAATTTCAGACCATCTGTCCGAAAGAACCTTCTGTGGGAGCACGAAACCTGATTGGCACCTGTTCCGCCATAGTCTGAGGCACGTCCTTCGCTGGCTTTGAGGTGAGTGCCTCTACTCACCTCTGTAGACCCAGTAAGGGCGCCTGTAAGACTTCAAAGATGCATCTCCCACTTGAATAACGAAGTGGCAGCAGATCATACAGTTCTCAACCGCTGGAAGGGAAGTGGAGGGGTGTAGTTACAACGGATTATCGGTTCAACTGTAATTCCAATGTTATCACGACCTCTTCTATTTCGAATGTACAATACTTTCACTCTGCAGGGATTATGTGCTTGAGCATTTTAAAATAGGACGCTCCAATGCCCTGTTTTCTCCGTTGCCAGATGGCAATGAGAACTTCCAGATGGCGACGAGAACTTCCAGATGGTTGCCAGCTGCAACCCATGTTGTACCATCGTACAGATTCACTGATTTGTTCTTCTATCCTCCTTTCCTCAGTTACCTTATCACGGTGATGTTGCCTGATAATACCTCTAATTTGTAGCAGAGTCTTGGGTATGAAGTATTCAATATGATCTCCTTCAGCGCCTTCAGCAGTCAGCACATCTGCTCATTCATTTCCACATATTCCAACATGGGAGGAAATCCACAGAAACTTGACGACTCTTCCCTGGTTGGTTAGTACCCTCACAGCTAATTTTAGCGACTATCGCAAGATTTTCTACCCGAATTTTACTTAGGCTTTGTAGCGCTGCGTTTGAATCAGTTCAGAACACTGCACCATTAGTGCTTCGTTCAAAGAATCTTAACGCCATAACAATTTCAGTTAGCTCTGCTTGCTCTGAAGAGGCAAAGTTCTCAATACGTGCTTTTTCTTAATTTCTGCATTGAAAGGCATTATTCCTAATTACAGTGTATGGCGCAGCAGCTCTGCCATCGACAGGGTCAGATGACCCGTCAGTTTAAATTTGATCTAGTTCATCTCCGACTTCCTTATAAATGTCCTCAAGATACTTGTGCCTCATTTCTTGTGGTATCATGTTGGACTTTTTCGTTGCCATTTCATTGATGATAATCTTGCATGAGTCATCCTCCCAGGGAGGTAACCTCTCTACAGGCAGGAGCTCACGGGCTTGCTCAAGCAGGTGAAGTTCTTCGAGGTAGCAGACTGATCTGTGATGCCATTTGTCGGAAAATCCGACACCATTTAATATAACATACAGACAGATAATAATTGCTGTATTGTATAAACAAGTAACCCATAGAAAATGTAACTTGTAGTGGAATTACCATCTACAGAAAATGGGATATCATCACCACATACTATTATAAATTCACCAGCTATTCTGCTGGGAATTATTCTTAAATACATTAGTCTTTGGACTTTACCATCAGAAAAACATCTCATATAAATTAACTTAATTATCAATATCAAAATAGAGTAAATGTGACCCTTCTATCACTTTCTGTCATCTGGACAATGTAAGCCAGGCGTCAGGGAGTGGTGAGGGAGCAGCCATTGTTTATAACTAAGACCACGGAGGCTCACGGGAGCAAATACGGCTCCTGTTAATTTTACTTGGACGAAGTGTTATGGAAACCAAAGGTGTACCATTATCAACACGCTGTCAACAAATCAAGTTAAGTGTTCTTCCGAAACCCATTTATCTTTCATTTGTGGCCATTAATGTCAGTGTATATAGGGTGATCCGGTTAGAGCACGAGATAGCCTCATACTAAAGGTAATTAAGCCAGGTCTACATTGTTCCATGTACAGTGTTTTCTCTGATATAGCTTGTCATATATTAGGAACCTGGCTTCACAGTTAGCGCCCTTTTGACAGGTCAAGACGAGGAAGCATACTTTGTGCATCAGTTACCAGGGTGATGGAAGCTACCTCAAAGAGGGAAAATGTGGTGTCTACATCCTGGTTATACCTGGTGGACTAAGGCCTGCTGTACAAATAAGATAAGGAACCTCTTCAATGTTTAATAATGTGTAGTTAATACTGTAGTTTGATTGGCTGCATATATATAAATTAAATTAATATAAACCCCCCTAATGTGTAGAGGATCGATTTGTGAGATTATGAGATTATTGCAGAAATACAGTCCACTTATCATTATACAAATTGCTATCGAAGTATATAAATTAATGTAAATATAAATTCTATATATATTCATATAAATTAAATAAATATAAATCTCACAGGTCGGTTCCCACACCATTTTTTGCTTCTCCTGTTTCCTCCTGTAAGTAGCACTAAACTCAGTTTTTTCTTGGCAATATCACTGTAATGGGGATCTCTGGTTATCTTAACTGCAAGCTTAGCATTTAGTAACTTAATTCTGCTTTTGAAACTGGGGAGGGACAACTCCTCTCGTAGATTAATTGTTTTGGCAGTTCTTAGAACTCCAAGAATGATTGTCATGTCTTCATTTTGTAAGTTTTCAAGCCTTTTCATATCGTTATGGGAGTAGGTGCATAGAAATGATGCAGCATAGTCTATGACGGAGCGCACATAGGTTGTGTACATCATTTTAAGCACGGCAATAGAAGCTCCATGTCCATTCCAGGTCATAGCTTTCAGTGCCCTGAGTCGACTCTTGCAAGTTCCTATGAGTTGGTTGAGCTCCTCTTTCTTTCCCTTGTTAGAGCCGACAGTGACGCCAAGGTACCGATAGTGGTCAACCCATTCTAGTGTTACACCATTAATTTGTAGTTCCTCATTTTCTCCCCGCTTGTGATGAGAGTATGCTAACCAGACCACACACTAGAAGGTGAAGGAACGACGGCGTTTCGGTCAGTCCTGGACCGAAACGTCGTCGTCCCCTCACCTTCTAGTGTGTAGTCTGGTCAACATACTTTAGCCACGTTATTGTGACTCATCGCCTGCATGAGAGTATGCTTTTGTCTTGTTAGAGAGTGAAACAGAGCTCTATACAGTTCCTTCCAAGGAGTTCAATGGACTGCTTAATTTTTCCTAAGGTTGCGACTTGTATTAGAACATCTGCATATCTCACTTGCTGTGTTCCTTATGAAAAAAAAAATCAATATTTGCAATGGCGTTGATAGTTTAGTATGTTGAATAGTGTGGGGCTTAAGACCCCTCCTTTGGGGATCCCGAGTTCCATACTCATTGTTCTCGAGATTGCTTCGTTGAAGCAGACTTTGGCTTTCCACCGACTACCCTGTGAGGTAGTCTTAATTAATTTCCGGAGTCTCCCCTTGACACCCATGCATGCAAGCTCGTCCAGGATCGCATTCCCGTGTGCTTTGTTGAAGGCTCCCTTGATGTCAACAAATACAGAATACTTAGCCGTGTCATTAGCTAAATAATTAACCATACAATTTGCAGTGTTCCGTCCTTACTTACTGTGTTACTTAGCCATGTTTCTGTTAAAATAATGAACGATAGTTTAGTACCTAGTGCTGTGAGTAGTACATTTATGTCATCAAAATGTTTACCAAGTGATCTGGAATTTTGGTTGAAAACTGAACGGCAAGTGTTATTTTGGAGTTTTATTTTTGCCAGGTGTGCTGTGTAATACCTGCAGTAGTGATGATCATTATGCTGGTTAGTGTAGATTTGTGACAGGAGATTTAATTCAGGGTCAATATCAGCTTGCATGTGGATACAATGGAGTCTATATAAATAAAAATGGAAATGTTCGTTTGTTCAAAATCGCTAATCTCCGAAAGTTCTTCACCGATTGCTTTGAAATTTTCACACAACGTTCCATTCGCATCCGAGCAGGTTTATATATACATACTATATAGATGTCACGTCTGTGACGGTAAAAAACATGCTTTTTCTGAAAAACTGTGTTTTTCATGTAAGGGAAATCTTCGAAACCTCTTTACCAATTGCTTTGAAATTTTGACTCAACGTTGCATTTGAATAGGCGCGTCTATTTATGTATCTATTATATGCATGCCTCACCTGTGACAGGAAAAAACATTTTTTTTTTTAAACAGCGCCATCTGTTGGACGTAGGAGCAACACATGCTGTAATCTCCAAAAGTTCTTCACCAATGGCTTTGAAATTTTGACACAACGTTGCATTCGAATAGGCGCGTTTTCTTATATACCTACTATATAGATGCCACCCCTGTGACAGGTAAAAACATGCGTTTTTGAAAAACAGCGCCATCTGTTGCACATAATAGCAACATGCACGCTATACTAAATATGTCACAAATTCCATTTCAATGTTTCCGGTTGCACTGATAAATTTTATTTCCATAGATTTCGATTTATTTTATTTTTTAGTGAATTATTTTGTGTGACATTGTGTTTTAATTGAGCTGTGTTGTTTACCATATCGTTCATTTCGTAAGTATAAGTATAGATGCCACACCTGTGACAGGAGGGCGCATCCGATCCCACGATCGTCGTCGCCCCTAAATCAACACAACAACACCTGTGACAGGTAAAACTATGCTTTTCTTGAAAAACGACACTATCTGTTGCATGTAATAGCAACACACATGCTATACTAAACATGTTACAATTCCATTCCAATGTTTCTGATTGCATTGATAAACTGAATTTTCATAGATTTTGATTTATTTTCATTTTGATTTATTTATTTTGTGTGAATTGCGTTAGAATTGAGCTGTGTTGTTTACCAGACCGTTCGTTTCCTGAGTATAGTTTATTTTTATATTTTTTCTTATTTTCATTTCATTTTTTAACTGTTTTTCTTATATTTCAGTGATGGGAACATCAGATCATTTGATGTTCCCAATTTTCTGATAGGAACATCAGACCATTTGGGAAGACATCGGACGAGGGAGTGGGGAATGGTGGGGATGACGAGGGGATGGAAGTGAGAGATGGTGGGGAGGACGAGGGGACAGGGAAATTTGGGATGGTGGGGACGAGGGGATGGGGGAATGGAGAATAGTGGGGAGGACAAAGGGACAGGGGAGGGGGCATAGTGGGAAGGAAGAGGAGACGGGTGAAGGGAGAATGGTGGGGAGGACTGGGGGACAGGAAAGGTTGCTGTGGCTCAGCAACGCACATGCGTTGCTGAGCCACAGCAACGCGTGGCCGGGTACTGCTAGTATACGATAAAGAATGTGATTACAGAACAGTAAAATACTAAATCTGCTGTAAATCTACTTGCTATAATTTCTACAAATTACAGTGAAATTTAGAGTGATAATAAGCAATATTAAAAATTAAAGTTATGCAAATGGAATAAAAGTGAGAGCAAATAACAACACAATATGTGAAAAATGAAGAAGGGAACAATATAAAATGGGATAAACAATAAAAAAATGTGAAATTAAAAATCTTTTGAATGGAACGGCAGAGCCATAGTACACTTTGCATGTCAGACGAAACTATAAGTTACACTCTGGGGTCGCGAGGGATCAGTGTTAGAGGGGACCCCAAGGGAGGGTTCACTTGGCATCTGGTTACTCAGCCGCTGACCCAAAGTCAGTGAGGAAAGAACTGAGGTGTGAGCCTCAGTGGTTATTTCAGTTGTGGTATTTTAGTGTGAAATTTTAGTTATTTTTATTATTAACATCTTTATTGACAAAATTAATTACAATTTTGCGTAATCTGAGGATTTCGATTAAGTCTTATTAAAGTGAAGATAATGCTGGTATTCACTGTCACGCAGGACAGTGAGGTATTTGGTAGTGAAGGGGCTGTGGTGCTAGAGCAAAGTGGTAGACATGTCATATGAAGTGGTCAAGCTGGGCTAGAGCAACACTCTCACGTCACTAGTGCTTGGAGTGGCCGTAGGAGGCCTATACTGTTTACAGGAATTCAAACATTGGTGAAGTGATGCCATTGATACTGGTAGTGACAATCTATAGTTAAGGAAATAATTAAATATATTTTTATTTTTATTTATTTATTTATTTATATACAAGAAGGTACATTGGGTTTGTGAGAATACATAGCATAGTATTTACACTCTTGTAAAGCCACTAGTACGCGCAGCGTTTCGGGCAGGTCCAAATCTAACAGATAATTTTAAGTAGGTAAATTCTAACAGAATGAACAAAATGATAACAGATACATTGCAAGAAAAAAATGAGATGAGAGAGATTAGTAAGTATATTAAAGCACATTGGTATATTGAAGCTCTGATTGATTACACTGACAACTTGATTGGTAATTTAAACAAGATTAATAGACACCATACAGCAGATTGATAGCACATATAAGAAGACAGCAATGATCACAATGGTAAAGATGTTCAGATTGGGTACATAAGGATTGGGAGATTGGGTAGCAATAGTTACAGTGTAATTTTAAAGCAAAAGGTAAAAAACTATGAAGATGAAATTAGGTACTTTTTAGTTTTGTTTTTGAATGTCGGAAAAGTTGGAGAACTTTTCAATTCAATAGGGAGTGAGTTCCATAGACTTGGTCCCTTTATTTGCATAGAGTGTTTACACAGATTAAGTTTAACTCTGGGGATATCAAAGATATATTTATTTCTGGTGTGGTGATAATGGGTCCTATTGCATCTGTCCAGGGAGAGTTTCAGAGCAGGATTTGCATTTAAGAACAGGGTTTTGTAAATGTAGTTGACACAAGAGAATTTGTGGAGTGAGATTATGTTTAGAATGTTTAGGGAGTTAAGCAAGGGGGCTGAGTGTTGTCTGAAAGCAGAATTTGTTATTATTCTGATAGCAGATTTTTGCTGGGTGATGATGGACTTGAGGTGGTTTGCAGTGGTTGAACCCCATGCACAGATACCATAATTAAGATAGGGATAGATTAGTGCATAATATAGAGAGATGAGAGCAGAATTAGGTACCTAATATCTGATTTTGGAGAGTATCCCAACTGTTTTAGAGACTTTCTTAGTTATGTGTTGTATGTGGGTACTGAAGTTGAGTCTCTTGTCTAGGAATAGGCCAAGAAACTTTCCATCATTTTTATTACTAATGTTTACATTGTCTATCTGAAGCTGAATTGCATTTGTAGATTTGCTTCCAAATAAGATGTAGTAGGTCTTTTCTATGTTAAGTGTTAGTTTGTTGGTTGACATCCATAAGTGGACTTTTTTAGTTCATTATTAACAACATTATTTAGTGTATGTGGGTTGAGGTTAGAGTAGATGAGGGTAGTATCATCAGCAAACAAAATAGGTTTCAGAATGTTAAAGACATTAAGCAGATCATTGATGTATATAAGAAATAGGAGAGGTCCCAAGATGCTGCCCTGTGGCACTCCAACGGTTATTGGTAGAGTGGGAGAGGTTATATTATTGATGGCTACACATTGGTGTCTATCACCAATGGTTGCTCATAAGTCTCGTACGAACAAGTTAATGAGCGAAGTATTATCCAGGGCCAGTTAACAACAACGTAAAGCTACTAAAAGACGAGCAGCAGTGCTCAAGAATTCATTAATAGGAACATAAGTTGTCAACAGTGCCTGTGAGAGGCAGTGAGGAGGGCAGCCACACCATATCAAAACAACACTGAAAACGCAGTATCTTAGAGCTATGTGAACTAGATTATTGTATTTTTATTTTTAAACTTATAAGGTACCTGATAAGTATGCTTTTAGTGCAACATACACATTAAAGTAAAAAATAAGTATATCAGAGCGTTAAGTTAGTGGAGCGGTATCATTCCTCCCCCCCCCCCCCCCCAACCCGACGGAGAGGTAGGCGACCAGCTGACAAAAGTCTCCAGACAAGGTGTCGTCCACTTCACAGCTGGAAAAATAAGAATTAACTGATAACTTTAATACTATCAGTCTTATGTCAAGCACTTGCAAGATGCTTGAAAGGATCATCCTAAACCAACTGTTGCACAAAATAGACAGACAGGGAGACATGGTTGCACCCTGACTGCTGTGGGGTGAGGACGGTTCACCTGACCCCTTCAGTTGTTGGCGACTCAGCGTAGTGAGTGGACCCTGGTGTAGTTGTTGACGTCGACTGAGTGATAGGGGGGCCTCATCCCTCCAAGTTGTGGGCTCACTCTGTCGGCCTCGAGTTTACAGGTAAGGCTGACTACCCGGCTGTAGAGCTGGTGTTCTGTGAGGTGCTGGGTTTGGCCGTGGCTGTCATCCATGGCGTGGAGCTCGTCTCTTCTCGTCGGGCAGTGGTGAAATTTGCTGCCGGCGAGGTTTATTGGGTGTTTTTGAGCCGCTTTGAGGGGCAGTCGTTTCTACTGACGGACGCTGCGGGTTCGTGGTTATATCCGATCGGAGTGGTGTCCTCACATACGTCAGTGTCCATGGTGCACCTTTTGAATTCTGGGAGGCACTGCTGAAACGGTATTTCGGACAGTTTGGCACTGTCGTGAGTGTGCGGGTGAATGTGATTTTCTCCACATCCGTGTGTACTAAGAACATAAGAACAAAGGCAACTGCAGAAGGCCTGTTGGCCCATACGAGGCAGCTCCTATTTATAACCATCCAATCCCACTCATATACATGTCCAACCCATGCTTGAAACAATCGAGGGACACCACCTCCACCACGTTACGCGGTAATTGGTTCCACAAATCAACAACCCTGTTACTGAACCAGTATTTACCCAAGTCTTTCCTAAATCTAAACTTATCCAATTTATACCCATTGTTTCGTGTTCTGTCTTGTGTTGATACTTTTAATACCCTATTAATATCCCCTTTGTTATGTCCATTCACCCACTTGTAAACCTCTATCATGTCACCCCTAACTCTTCGCCTTTCCAGTGAATGCAACTTAAGCTTTGTTAATCTTTCTTCATATGAAAGATTTCTAATTTGGGGAATTAACTTAGTCATCCTACGTTGGACACGTTCAAGTGAATTTATAACCATTCTATAATACGGCGACCAAAACTGAACTGCATAATCTAAATGGGGCCTAACCAGAGCAAGATATAGCTTAAGAACCACACCAGGTGTCTTGTTACTAATGCTTCGATTAATAAATCCCAGTGTCCTATTCGCCTTATTACGAACATTCATGCATTGATCCTTTTGTTTTAAATTCTTACTAATCATAACTCCCAGATCCCTTTCGCAATTCAAATTGTTGCATTCGGTTCTCCTGTGGCCCTTGTCCCTGCGTCCCACCACCCTCGTCGCCCGTGCTGCTGGAGGGTGAGTTCCAGGCCTTCTACCGGGATTAGGCCGGTCCGACGTGTTGTCGCTGCTGCCGATGTCGTGCAACGTGCCCAGATCCAGACTCCCAGTGCCTGTCGTGTCTCGGCTTCTGAAGCAGTGGACAGCTCGGACGATTCGCCCCCGGATCCTAAGCGTTCACAGTTCACCTCCCCTTTTGTGGCCTCGGCGGATGTGGGGGAGTTTCAGAGTTGTGAGTCGGCTCCTGAGGACGTGGTAGCCCGTAGTGCTAGTGGTGCGGCTTCGGCTGTGGTGGTGGCAGAGGTTCACACGGCGGATAGTGGAGGTGGGGGTGTGGAGTGCTCCGTGTTTGTTCCTGTGCACCCACCCCACCTTGCGTCTCCTGTGGTGGGCTCCCCCGTTGTGGGGAGTTGTACCACCCTCTAAAGTGGATGCTGCGGATCGGGACCTTGTGATGGTTTTGCGAAAGGATGTTCGCCAGGGGGGCCTCGGCTGCTGTGCCCAGTGGCCGGACACCCGATGTGCCTGCGTCCTCTGTGGTTCCATTCCCTTCCCCCCCTCCCCCTGCGGTGGTCCGAGGAGGTTTTATCTCGGCGAAGGGAGAAGTGCGAAGTGCTTTGTGTATGATGTGTCTGATTTGATGCCTCTGCCTCGGGCGCCGCCGGGGAGCCATGTTAACGAGGACCTCATGCTTGCTTGGGAAGCGTTCTGCTTACATTTTCTGGTGCGGGAGTTTCCGCATTAATATTCGTAGGCTCCTTTTGTTGCCCCCTGTTTCTGTGCCTTGTATATGTTTATGTGTGTATATGTTTATGTATGTTTTGTGGGCCGTTTGGTCTTGTTTGATTGTACTTAGGCGTTCTATGTAATGTGTTGCTGTTTTCTTTGAGTATTGTTATGTTTTTGAGTTTCTTCTTTGTACACATTTGTCTCTGTAACTGTCTATGTGGTCTGTAGCTATCTATGTCCCTGTTTCTGTTTGTCTGTCTTGTGGGCCGTCCTGCCTTGTCTGATTATTTGACTTATCATTTGGCGCTTTATGTACTGTGTTGGTGTTTTCTTTGGTTTATGTATTGTTTTTGTGTTTCTCCTTTGTATAGAATTTTTTTGTATTTTAATGCATTTATGAAGCATGCTTCACATGTAAATTAAAAAAAATATATTCACAGCTGGAAAAATATGAATTTAGTGATAACTTTAATATTATCAGTCTCATGTCATGTCATGCAAGATGTTTGAAAGGATCATCTTAAACCGACTGTTGCACAAAATAGGCAAACTAGGGGAGGGGGTCAATAGATTTGTTAAAGGACGGAGCACAGTAAATTGTATAGTTAATTACTTGGCTAATGACACAGCCAAGTATTCTGTATTTGTTGACATTAAAGGAGCCTTCGACAAAGCACAGGGGATTGTGATCCTGGACGAGCTTGCATGCATGGGTGTCAAAGGGAGACTCATGAAATGGGTGGAAGACTACCTCACAGGGAGGAAAGCCAAGGTTTGCTTCAACGGAGCAGTCTCCAGAACAATGAATATGGAACTCGGGACCCCCCAAGGAGGAGTCTTAAGCCCCACACTGTTCAACATACTTATGAACGCCATTGCAAATATTGATTTTTTCGGAAGGAACACAACAAGTGGGATTTGCAAATGATACAAACAAATATTTGCAAACAATACAAACTCTCACCTTGGGAAAAATAAAACAGACCATTGAGCTCCTTTGGAAGGAAATGTGTTGAGCTCGGTTTCACTCTCTTCACAAACAAGACAAAAGCAAACTCTCATCACAAGCGGGAGAAAATGAAGAACTACAAATTAATGGTGTAACACTTGAATGGGTTGACCACTCTGTATCTTGACCACTATCAGTATCTAATAAAGGAAAGAAATAGGAACTCAAACCAACTCACAGGAACATGCAAAAATCGACTCAGGGAACTGAAAGCTATGACCCGGGATGGACATAGAGCCTCTATTGCCGTGCTTAAAATAATGGTCACAGCCTATGTGCGCTCCGTCATAGACTATGCCGCACCAGTTCTATGCACGTACTCCCAAAGCGATATGAAAAGGCAGGAGAGCATACAAAATGAATTCTAGGAGTTCCAAGAAATGCCAAAACATCTAATCTACGAGAGGAGTTGTCCCTCCCCAGTGTTAAAAGCAGAATCAGGAAACTGAATGCTAAGCTTGCAATTTAGATAGCCAGAGATCTCCCATTAATGATATTGCCAAGAAAAAACTGAGTTCTGTGCTAGTCACAGGAGGAAACAGGAAAAGCAACACCAGTCAGTCTGCTACCTGGAAGAGCTTCACCTGCTTGAGCAAGCCCGTGAGCTCCTGCCTGTAGAGAGGTTACCTCCCTGGGAGGATGACTCTTGCAGGATTATCATCAACGAGATGATAATGAAAAAATCCAAAATGATACCACAAGAAAATAGGCACAAGTATCTTAAAGAAATTTGGAGAAGCTGGGAATGAATTAGATCAAATCTACACTGATGGGTCATCTAATCCTGTCAATGCCAGGGCTGGTGCAGCATACTCTGTAATTAGCAATAATACCTTTCAAAACGCAAGTGAAGAAAAAGCACATTTTGAGAACTATGCCTCTTCAACGCAAGCAGAACTAACTGCCAAAAATCGGTATCTACGTTGGCAGCCACCCATGGCTGCCAACGGAAACTATGGGGATGGGTGAAAGAAACCTATGGGGAACACCCAAGCATTCCCAGGGGGCCCACCCATGACAGTCTGGGGCAGCATTCCCAGGGGGGCCCACCCATGACAGCCTGGGGCAGCATTCCCAGGGGGCCCACCCATGACAGCCTGGGGCAGCATTTCCAGGGGGGCCCACCCATGACAGCCTGGGCAGCATTCCCAGGGGGCCCACCCATGACAGCCTGGGGCAGCATTCCTAGAAGGCCGACCTACGATATCCTGGAAGAGGGGGAGAAATCTCAAGGACCACCTCGTAAGAGCTGGCTGAAACGACCAGAACTGAGAGCCCAAACTATCCTAACTTAGGAGAAGGGAAACCTAACCTAACCTAACCTAACCTAACCTAACCATTCCTAAAAATATACGTTCAGCGGTTAGGGAGGACCCACATTTTACAGCGAGTTGAAGATAGTGACGTAGAAGATCTGGCTGGAACTGCGGAAGCCTTAGATGGAAAAAAACGAAGAAACAACCTCATCATAAGGAATCTTGAAAAAGTTGAGGGTAAGAATGACCAGGAAATCGTTGAGGAAATGATAGTGAAACTGATAGGTAGGGAGAAAGGTCTTAGTCTATCCAATGTGGAGAGGTTAGGCAAGCCTGAAGCCAGAATAGTACGCATAACCATTGTAAACTTTGAACACAATAGGAAGATACTAACCAGTGAGCATAACCTAAAAGATCTTAAAGGATATAACCATGTCTCCCCAGACCACACAGCTGAACAGCAAAAAAGAAAAACAAAACGAAAAAAACGACAGAGCACTAAGAGGAAAGCTGAAGGTGTTAAGGAACTTCAATGCATGCAAAGATTCAACGCTAGTGACCAGAAGAGGACGAGTGATCAAGATAATAGACGGAGGAGAGGACGTAGTCCTCCACCCAGCCAGGCAGTAATAACCCTATATATCTCGGAAGACGAACAGGCACAAAACTGTAGTGACAACGAACATAATACTAATGTACAGAATCTAGGAGCTATCTCTCAACCCAATAGGAACAATGAAAGCAATTCAGTGTTTCTACACTGATGCCAGAAGCCTGGTGAATAAATTGTATGCATTGCATGCATACGCTGAGGCCAAGATTCCAGACATCATTGGCATAAGTGAAACACGGGGATGAAAGGACATTATTGAAGGGAAATTCCTCCTTTCAGGGTATCATGCACCGTTCAGAGAGGACAGAACCACAAGAGCAGGTGGTGTACTGCTTTATGTGAAGGAGGACCTGAAAGCAACCACTAATGACGAACTGAACACCATGGGATTCTCTGAGTCTGTATGGTGCAATATACTAGATCAAGATGGTACCATACTGACAATGGGAGTATGCTTCATGGTTGACACGGCAACAGCAGAGGGAGTTACTGTTCTGCATAATGTGGTCAATGCGGCGTCACAAACCCAAACTCTTATAATGGGCGATTTTAACCACGAGACAATAGATTGGGTAAATCTAACATCGCTAACAGGAGATGATCAATTTCTAGTCCTGGTGCAGAACTCCTTTCTCATACAACATGTGGTAGAGTCTACGCGAGGTAACAGCATTCTGGACTTTGTGTTAACATCAGAAGAGGACATGATCCATCTAATTCAAGTAGGTGGAAAGCTCATTACATCGTGTGATCACAACATTCTAAGATGGAATACAATTACAGAAGCTCTCGTAAAGGTTCATCAATCCTGATAAAGCTCATCATCCTGAAGGTCATCAGGATGATGACCTTCTAGATTACCATCCAGGAAACTATCAAGGAATGAGAGAGGAATTGCAAAACACTTCATGGAGGGAGCTGACAGGTGATCATGTCATGAAACATCATGGGGGAAATTTTCAAAAAGGTCATTACTGAACTCGTTCAAAGATATGAGAATAAAAAAGATAAAAAAAAGGGAACAAGAAGGATGACACAAGTAGTGAAAACAGCGTTAATAATTAAACGGAACGTCTGGCGACGGTATAAAGCCACGATGAACATCATGGATTATGACATATAAAAGGGCATTAAATTTAGCCACCCAGGAAATCAGATTAGTTAAAAAAAAAACTACGAAAGAAAGCGTGCCTAAGACATTAAAGATGATCCAAAGCCATTCTATGCATATATAAGAAGTAAAACCGAAACAAAGGACTCTGTATGATCGTTAAAAGATAAGACTAAGTTATATTGGATAATAAAGGGCAGCACTCTGAATGAATACTTTCCATCAGTGTTCACCCTAGAAAGATTAGATGACATACCATCCCCCCCCCCCACACAAATATTTGAAGGAAGTGAAAAGAATGAATTCAGGGATATACCCATTACATGCTTCACAAAATCAGGAAGAGCATTGACAAACTAAAAGACTCAAAAGTCCTAGGTGTGGATGGAATTCAATCCAAAGTCGTAAGGGAACTACAAGTTATGCTACGACTAGTGATAGATGCACTATGAATACCACTGAAACTCCTTTTCAGAAAATCTCTGGACCAAGGGATAGTTTCCCCTGGATTAGAAATATGCAAATGTTACCCCCTAATTTAAAAAAAAAAGTCAGAAAGAGCTCGACAGAAAACTACCGCCTGATCAGCTTGACATCACACATCTGCAAGCTCAAGGAGAGTATCCTAAGGGAGGGAATCATACAATATCTCACAGAGAACAATCTTGTGAAATCAAAGCAACATGGGTTTGTTAATAATAGATCCTGCCTGACTAACCTGCTCACATTTTTGGAAAGGGTAACCGGCTATTCAGGCAATGGACTTCCGGTAGATATAGGTTACATGGACTTTCCTAAAGCTTTTGACAAGGTACCACATGAAAGACTGGCAAAGAAACTACAGGCACATGGAATAACTAAAAGAATACTGGAATGGATAAAACAAAGGTTAAAACATAGAAAACAAAGGGTCGTGCTAAATGGGACTGAATCTGACTGGGGAAATGTGTTAAGTGGGGTGCCACAGGGGTTCATTTTAGGGCCAATCCTTTTTGTCATATACATCAATGACATAGACGAGAAAATTACAAACCACATCATCAAATTTGCAGATGACACAAAGATCTATGGTAAAGTGGGAAATGAAAATTATATTGACACCTTACAAAGAGATCTGCATGAGCTCCACAAATGGTCAGAAGACTGGCAAATGATTTTTAATATCGATAAATGCAAAACCTTGCATGTGGGGCACACCAATCCACGTCACAACTACCAAATTAACGACACTACTTTACAACAGATAGATGAAGAAAAGGACCTTGGAGTCAGAATCCATCATTAACTGAAAGTTGCACAGCAAGTGGGAGCGGCAGTAAAAAACTAACCAAACCCTGGGAATAATCAAGCGTACCTTTACCTTTAAGAAAAATAATAATAATATATTTTTTTTATTAACACATTTAGGTGCATCTGCATTTGTGCAGCTACCCTGGACTATGTGAAGTTAAGTGGACTATGTATACAGTTAAAAACACTAGCTACATGATGCTAAAAATACCAGTCACACAGGATGGTTAGTCATACGAAGGCACGTGATAAGTAGTTTGCACTGGCAGACTCTGGGTGCATTATGAGATATCATCATGAACACAGTTCTTGAGGATATCCACATAATTCACCTAAAATTTGCCAGTACAGGCTACTGAACATATTGTCCCGTATGACCAACCATCCTACGAGATGGAAACTTTTAGTATCACTGCTACCTTGTTCACTCTTGTGTGTATATAAGGAAAAGAAAGTAGTCATTCAATTGTATAAGTCTCTGGTGCTGCTCCACCTGGATTATTGCATCCAGGCATGACGACCTCGTCTTCAGAAAGACATTGCTGCTCTGGAAAAGGTGCAACACCGGGCATCAAAAATCATTCCAGAGTTAAATCATCTCAAATATCAGGAGCGGTTGAGGGCCACAAGGCTCAGCATACTACAAACCAGGCATGACAGGACGAATCTCATCGAAGCCTTTAAAAAAGTGAACAATTTGGATGATTTTGACCCGGAAAATTTCTTCGAAAGATCAGATGTAACACGAACGAAGAGCAACGGGTTCAAGCTCAACAAGTCATAATGTTGGACTGAAAACAGAATATGCTATTTCACCCATAGTGTTATAAACCAATGGAACCGCCTACTCGCCGAAGCAATAGACGCCAAAACTCTAACTCTGCTGGGTTATAAAACACAGCTGGAAAAGCTAATCAAGGGAAATCGGGGGACCTTTGACAAGCCACCGGCTTCATGTCCTCGTCGAAGCTTCTAAAGTTAGTGGCCCTCAGGTAAAAAATTATCAAATATAGAATAGTCTAGCATTCAAGTTCAAAAAGTTTCTTTATTTGGATGAAAGAAAACGTATTGAGCGGGTAAACGTTTGTACGTAGACTGTGATATTCAGAATCAACTTTTGTAACTTTATTTATTTATTTATTTATTTATTTATTTATTTATTTATATATATACAAGAAGGTACATTGGGTTTGTGAGAATACATTGGATAGTACAGTATTTACACTCTTGTAAAGCCACTAGTACGCGCAGCGTTTCGGGCAGGTCCTTAATCAAACAGATAATTTTTAGTAGGTAAATTCTATCAGTATTGATAAATGATAAAGATACATTGCAAGAGAAAAATGAGATGAGAGAGCTTAGTAAGTATATTAAAGCACATTGTTATATTAAAGCTCTGATTGATTACATTGACAGCTTGATTAGTAATTTAAACAAGATTTATAAACACCATACAGCAGATTGGCAGCACATATAAGAAGACAGCAATGATCACAATGGTAAAGATGTTCAGATTGGATACATAAAGGTTGGGAGATTGGGTAGCAATAGATACAGTGCAATTTTAAGGCAAAAAGTGATAAACTATGAAGATGAAATTAGGTACTTTTTAGTATTGATTTTGAATGATGTAAAAGTTGGACAGCTTTTCAATTCAGTAGGGAGTGGGTTCCATAAACTGGGTCCCTTTATTTGCATAGAGTGTTTACACAGATTAAGTTTAACTCTGGGGATATCAAAGAGATATTTATTTCTGGTGTGGTGATAATGGGTCCTATTAATTACATCTGTCCAGGAAGAGTTTCAGAGCAGGATTTGCATTTAAGAACAGGGTTTTGTAAATGTAGTTGACATAAGAGAATTTATGGAGTGAGATTATGTTTAGCATGTTTAGGGAGTTAAACAAGGGGGCTGAGTGTTATCTGAAAGCAGAATTTGTTATTATTCTGATAGCAGATTTTTGCTGGGTGATGATGGACTTGAGGTGGTTTGCAGTGGTTGAACCCCATGCACAGATACCATAGTTGAGATAGGGATAGATTAGTGCATAATATAGAGAGATGAGAGCAGAGTTAGGTACATAATATCTGATTTTGGAGAGTATAAAAACTGTTTTAGAGACTTTCTTAGTTATGTGTTGTATGTGGGTACTGAAGTTGAGTCTCTTGTCTAGGAATAGGCCAAGAAACTTTCCATCATTTTTATTGCTAATGTTTACATTGTCTATCTGAAGCTGAATTGCATTTGTAGATTTGCTTCCAAATAGGTTGTAGTAGGTCTTTTCTATGTTAAGTGTTAGTTTGTTGGTTGACATCCATAAGTGAACTTTTTTTAGTTCATTATTAACAACATCATTTAATGTATGTGGGTTGGGGTTGGAGTAGATGAGGGTAGTATCATCAGCAAACAAAATAGGTTTCAGAATGTTAGAGACACTAGGCAGATCATTGATGTATATAAGAAATAGAAGAGGTCCCAAGATGCTGCCCTGTGGCACTCCAACGATTATTGGTAGAATGGGAGAGGTTATATTATTGATGGCTACACATTGGTGTCTATCACTAAGATAGGATTGGATGTAGTCCAGTGCATGGCCTCGGATTCCATAATGATGGAGTTTACATAAGAGGTAATCGTGATTAACAGTATCAAAGGCCTTTCTCAGCTCAATGAAGAGTCCAATCGGAAACTCATTTTTGTTAAGGGCTGAGTAAATTATATCAAGGAGACTAATAATTGCATCGTTGTTACTCTTTTGAGAGCGGAAGCCAGACTGACAGGGGCTAAGAATGTCGAATTTTACGAGATAAGAGTAGAGCTGTTTGTAGATAATTTTTTCAAATATTTTTGATAGTATGGGAAGGTTCGATATTGGTCTATAGTTGTTTATGTCTGCCGGATTACCTCCTTTATGAACTGGCGTTACTCTTGCTTTTTTAAGGATATCAGGGAAGGTATGACACTCAAGGGATTTGTTGAACAGCAGAGCTATAGGTGGCGCAAGGGCATGGGAGGCGCTCTTGTATACAATGGATGGGATTTCACTGATGTTCCCAGCTTTGGTTTTTAGTGAGTGTATGATGGACACAACATCTGTCGGGCTGACTGGTGAGAGGAGAAGAGAGTTTGGATAGCTGCCTGAGAGATATGTGTTGATATGTGTCTGAGTCTGTGGGATTTTACTTGCAAGGTTAGCACCAATCGATGAAAAGAAGCTATTAAATTCATTCGCCATTTCTAAGTCAGATGTCAGTGTAAGGCCATCCTTAGAGAGTGTTATCTGGTTGTGGGAGTGTTGTTTAGTTCCCAGGATATTAGAGATGGTATTCCATGTGCTTTTCATGTTCCAAAATCACTTCTAACTAACCTCTAATCACCACCGGAATTTATAAAACAATTCATAAAACATGAGAACTCTGTGAAGTTTACTCTTGAACGGAACTAGAGTACTCAAAACAGCTAAGCACGCGTCTGTAACAGGTAAGGCGAACGTAGAACTAGCCAGGACTGTTAACTGGGAAAGAAAATGGAGGATCACCACAAACCCAGACGAGATCCAAATAAGCACTGTCGGTTGCTCTGGTTAGGCCCCATTTAGATTATGCAGTTCAGTTTTGGTCGCCGTATTATAGAATGGATATAAATTCACTTGAACGTGTCCAACGTAGGATGACTAAGTTAATTCCCCAAATTAGAAATCTTTCATATGAAGAAAGATTAACAAAGCTTAAGTTGCATTCACTGGAAAGGCGAAGAGTTAGGGGTGACATGATAGAGGTTTACAAGTGGGTGAATGGACATAACAAAGGGGATATTAATAGGGTATTAAAAATATCAACACAAGACAGAACACGAAACAATGGGTATAAATTAGATAAGTTTAGATTTAGGAAAGACTTGGGTAAATACTGGTTCAGTAACAGGGTTGTTGATATGTGGAACCAATTGCCGCGTAACGTGGTGGAGGTGGGGTCCCTCGATTGTTTCAAGCGTGGGTTGGACATGTATATGAGTGGGATTGGTTGGTTATAGATAGGAGCTGCCTCGTATGGGCCAAAGGCAACTGCCTTCTGCAGTTGCCTTTGTTCTTATGTTGTATGGCCTACACAATTGAAGATGAGGAGGAGATAAGGATCAGGGGTGAACCCATAGCCGTCTCAAACTCCAACCTGGTGCTTGGATATAACTTCAACAGGCTACTTTCAAGGATGGGTTGGACATGTATATGAGTGGGATTGGGTGGTTATAAATAGGAGCTGCCTCGTATGGGCCAACAGGCCTTCTGCAGTTGCCTTTGTTCTTATGTTCTTATGTACTTACTCCACCCCAGTACGTCTTACAGAAGACAGCGGTGGCTAAGCGTTCCCTGGCGAGGCTATTCCACTAAAGGCAAGACCCATCCCACGTCAAGCTTCACCTGTACAGAATAATCGTAAGGCCTAGCCTGGAGTACCCTTACGTCCCCCTGAACCTCACCAACAAATCCAACATGCTGAAGATCCAACGGGTCCAAAACAAAGCACTTCGCTTCGCTGTGGGCCTGTCGCTGGCGAACTGGGTAAGAACAGACCAAATCCACGAGACGCTCAACATGATGCTAATGAACACCAGGCTCAGCTACCTGGCCAGAAGGCAGCTGTACCTCTTGAAGCACATGTATGTCCCAGACCCCGAAGATCCCCACGAAGCAGTAAACACCACCAGTGACTACGAGATCCATGAACCACCACACAGAACCAGAAGAATCACTCTCCAACAGTAAGTGATCACATCCATCCATGGACACATCCATGATGAGGCCTTCCCGAGACCTCAAGTACTAAGTGGTCTGCCAGACGACCCAGATGAGTGGCCCATCCCGGACCAGATTTATATACAAAAAAATACAAACAACCAACAACAAAATTTTGTTTGTGCTACTAGAAGGGGTAACTAGCCTGATGTAGCTAAGATTAATCTCCTTCGGCCAACTCCAACGGCTCTAGTGCTTCCAGACACCGGCTAGGTCACAAACAGTAGCCACCCAGACAATGTACTGACAACCCAACATACCACCCACCCAAAAAAATGACACACACATATGCCAACCCATGGTGGATAGGCCACCGAACTTTCAAACCTCTCTCTCTCTTTATACCCACATCATCTTCCAGAATTTCACCTCCCCATCCCTCTCCCTCCCCCCCATCCTTTCCAAACCCTTTGGACATCAAAGCTTAAAGCTATAGAGTGCTTATTTCTCCTCTAACAATTCTTTAACAAACTCCTAATAAAACTATTCTCAAAACATGAACTCCGAAATATTTCCCTAAAACTGAACCTTTAAACTGGACTCTGACAAAAATTATGACAAAAATAGGTGGCAGGACAGCGTGCCGACGTTTGCCTCGAATTTCGCCTGTAAGAACTCTTTTAAGACATCGGTAGTATAACGTTTGCCTCGAATTTCCCCCATAAGAAACCTATAAGATCTCAGGTATGATTTTTCCAAAAAACAAAAATCACAGCTAAGACGTCTATTTTCCTGGGCCCAAAACTAAAAATCACAGCTGAAGCGTACATCTCACTACTGTAAACAACTGTCGATTAACTCCCGAATACCTATTTACTGCCAGGTGAACAGAAGCATTATGTGAAAAAACAGTGCCCAACATTTCCGCTCGGCCGGGAATCGAACCTGGCATCTCCGAGTCTAGAACAATGGCGGGAGATAATCCCTGGCATCCCGTGCAGTGCACTGGCTAGTGATCAGGGGTCGGATCTAACTATTTTTGGGAGTCCTGGGATAAATAGGTAAATGGGTCCCCAGCCTCTAGTCAGTGTAGACACTGATAGCCTCAACACATACAGGCAGCGCACATCATAATATGTAATGATTAATTAGCACAGTTATACCAAGCAGAGCAGAAATCGAGATAAAAAAAAAGACCTTGGCACCAAGACCCACCGCAGACTGACAGAGGGAGGAGCAGCCGTCAGAATAGCTAACCAAACCCTTGCATTAATGAAGCGTATACGCCGGCTTCCTGTCCCCGTCGAGGCTATTATAGTTAGTGGCCCTCAGGTAAATAATTTCACCGAGGAATCCAGTGAGGTTCATGTTCCTTCACTTATACAAGTTTGAATTCCATTGCAGGCGACGAGTCACAATAACGTGGCTGAAGAATACTGACCAGACCACACACTAGAAGGTGAAGGGACGACGACGTTTCGGTCCGTCCTGGACCATTCTCAAGTCAAATGTGGTCTGGTCTTCTAGTGTGTGGTCTGGTCAACATTGAATTCCATTATTCAGAAAGTAACAATATCCATAACAGCAACCCAAAACTACGATACCTTTTAATAAAATATTAATGTAGTAAGAACTGAAATAATTCATACAATATTTATCATAGTTATATTTTCCATAATGCATAGTTTTCCATAGGAACTCAGCGTTGGTCGCCATGCTGTAGGATGGTCATCACTTCACGAGAACACGAGAAAAGGTAATCCCACAAATAAGAAACCTTCGACATGAAGAGAGATTGACAAAGTTTAATTTACGTGGTGTTGGGGGCGAAGTGGTTGAGGTTGTCATGATGGAGGTGTACCGGTGGATGGAGGCGAAGTGGTAGAGGTTGACATGATGGAGGTGTACCGGTGGATGGAGGCGAAGTGGTAGAGGTTGACATGATGGAGGTGTACCGGTGGATGGAGGCGAAGTGGTAGAGGTTGACATGATGGAGGTGTACCGGTGGATGGAGGCGAAGTAGTAGAGGTTGACATGATGGAGGTGTACCAGTGGATGGAGGCGAAGTCGTAAAGGTTGACATGATGGAGGTGTACCGGTGGATGGAGGCGCATAACACAGCGGGTATCGAACAATGACACCACACTAACGCGATCCATTAATGAAGAAATCATCAGGAGCCATCAGCAGCATTCCAACCCGTTCTACTTATTACTCCCTTCCATAATTGAAGGTGGGAGAGTATGATGGAAGGTGGGAGAGTATGATGGAAGGTGGGAGGGTATGATGGAAGGTGGGAGGGTATGATGGAAGGTGGGAGGGTATGAGGGAAGGTGGGAGAGTATGATCGAAGGTGGGAGGGTATGATGGAAGGTGGGAGAGTATGATGGAAGGTGGGAGAGTATGATGGAAGGTGGGAGAGTATGATGGAAGGTGGGAGAGTATGATCGAAGGTGGGAGGGTATGATGGAAGGTGGGAGAGTATGATGGAAGGTGGGAGGGTATGATGGAAGGTGGGAGAGTATGATCGAAGGTGGGAGGGTATGATGGAAGGTGGGAGAGTATGATGGAAGGTGGGAGAGTATGATCGAAGGTGGGAGGGTATGATGGAAGGTGGGAGAGTATGATGGAAGGTGGGAGGGTATGATGGAAGGTGGGAGAGTATGATGGAAGGTGGGAGAGTATGATGGAAGGTGGGAGAGTATGATGGAAGGTGGGAGAGTATGATGGAAGGTGGGAGGGTATGATGGAAGGTGGGAGAGTATGATGGAAGGTGGGAGGGTATGATGGAAGGTGGGAGAGTATGATGGAAGGTGGGAGGGTATGAGGGAAGGTGGGAGAGTATGATGGAAGGTGGGAGAGTATGATGGAAGGTGGGAGAGTATGATGGAAGGTGGGAGGGTATGATGGAAGGTGGGAGGGTACGAGGGAAGGTGGGAGAGTATGATGGAAGGTGGGAGAGTATGATGGAAGGTGGGAGAGTATGATGGAAGGTGGGAGGGTATGATGGAAGGTGGGAGGGTATGATGGAAGGTGGGAGAGTATGATGGAAGGTGGGAGAGTATGAGGGATTGAAGCCTGCCTGCTTGAATGTCATCCTGTCTGCTTAAATGACAGTCTACCTACTTAAATGACAGCCGGTCTGCTTGCTTGAACGACAGCCGGTCTGCTTGAATGCCGGGCTTTCAGCCTGCTTGCCTGCTAGCTTAATCTGCCTGCTGCGTACCAGCCTGCCAGTCAACCTCGGGTGACTGGCATGACTGTTGCAATGGCACTAGAGCAGTGACCCAGGGCTGGGTCACCTGGCAGGACGCCCAGGTGACTGTCAAGACTGGCAGGACGCCCAAGGGACTGTAATGACTGTCAAGGCTGGCAGGACGCCCAGGTGACTGTAATGACTGTCAAGACTGGCAGGACGCCCAAGGGACTGTAATGACTGTCAAGGCTGGCAGGACGCCCAGGTGACTGTAATGACTGTCAAGGCTGGCAGGACGCCCAAGGGACTGTAATGACTGTCAAGGCTGGCAGGACGCCCAGGTGACTGTAAAGACTGTCAAGACTGGCAGGACGCCCAAGGGACTGTAATGACTGTCAAGACTGGCAGGACGCCCAAGGGACTGTAATGACTGTCAAGGCTGGCAGGACGCCCAGGTGACTGTAATGACTGTCAAGGCTGGCGCTGGCAGGACGCCCAGGTGACTGTAATGACTGTCAAGGCTGGCAGGACGCCCAGGTGACTGTAATGACTGTCAAGACTGGCAGGACGCCCAAGGGACTGTAATGACTGCTTATTCATTTCCGTAATGGATCTGGAGCGACCTTTGCTCCTCTCTCCAAACTGCTTCCGGTTGAACTTTCATTGGCAGAAATAATCGGTATATTGACCTCACCTGGGCGTGCCTGCACCGTACCTAAGGTGGTCGAGCTTCACCTCTTGGTCTCCTACCTCTGGGCCCGCAGCCAACTGGTTCAATTGTTCTTTCTCTCTCCCCCGCCTTCCCCCCCCCCCCCCCCCCCATCCCCTTGGGTTAAACCGTAGTTGTATCCTTGTTCTAGTTTTAGTGTCCCAATTCCCCTTTTCTTGAGACGTTAGGTTCAGATCTTATAACCTTTCTTGGGACAGTATCCCTTTTAGTCTTGGGACAAAGTTTTCTTTTATTAATTCTGAACGTTTCCAAGTTTTCTTTCGTGGTGTTTACATTTATTTCATCTAATCACTATTCTGACACTGCAACAAAATATTTTTTATGTGGTGATCATGTATCCTCCTGTTGATTCTTTTTCTAGTGACGTGAGTGTCAGTGTACTCACCTTGAAGTACTCACCTGGATGAGCTTGCAGGTTCAGGCCTCAGCTCTTAAAGAGGGAGTTACAACCGTTGGAAAAGTCAGTAGTTTAGTACAATGACTCTATTACCTCCTTTATCCTATCATACTTGCTATTAAATTTGTGTTGAGTTAGATTCGACCATTTAAGCATCGTTATATTATTTTGTTTTGTCTGGGACAGGAAGCCTGTGGGTATATATACTTTAGGCTTGTATCGAGGTCCTCCTGAAGGAGGTATTGCTGACCCTCTCCAGGATGTAACCACATAACAGTTGACTTACTACCGGGTACTTATTTACTGCTACGAAAACAGTGCATTAGTTGAAAGGAAAGGTGCCCAACCATTTTTGTTCCATTCGGGATTCGAGTCCGGGTTTCCTGACTGTGAGTCGGGAAGGATCCCAACCGTACTAGCGAGACCCAGGCAGCAATCATTTTCTCCTATAAGTCATTGAGCTATACCCAGGCGGTACTCCACACGATTAATCTCTCAGCGTGACCCATTGCTTCCTGCCCGAGAGGTACTCCCTCTTACCCAAATATACTTGTATACTTCAAGGCGTCTTCTATACCAGAACACGTCCAGTGCTTCCTGAAAATATAAGGAAGATGCATTATTCTGTCCAAGATGCTCTCCAATGTTTGCTTTACGTCATCATGTTTCAGCATTTTACTAGGTTGCTTTGTCCAAGCTGAATGATCGGTTTGTCCAAGCTGAATGATCAGTTTGTCCAAGCTGAATGATCAGTTTGTCCACACTGAATGTTCGGTTTGTCCACGCTGAATGTTCGGTTTGTCCACGCTGAATGATCGGTTTGTCCAAGCTGAATGATCGGTTTGTCCAAGCTGAATGATCAGTTTGTCCAAGCTGAATGATCGGTTTGTTCAAGCTGAATGATCGGTTTGTCCAAGCTGAATGATCAGTTTGTCCAAGCTGAATGTTCGGTTTGTCCAAGCTGAATGATCGGTTTGTCCAAGCTGAATGATCGGTTTGTCCAAGCTGAATGATCAGTTTGTCCAAGCTGAATGATCAGTTTGTCCAAGCTGAATGATCAGTTTGTCCAAGCTGAATGATCAGTTTGTCCAAGCTGAATGATCAGTTTGTCCAAGCTGAATGATCAGTTTGTCCAAGCTGAATGCTCGGAGACAAATCTCAGCTGTGTTAAGTGTTCCGTGTGGTAATTAACAACTTGCAGTAAATGTTTGTTAATGATACTAACTCCTAGTTTAGTAGTTTGTGTTTCCTTTCTTGTATAGTGATATTACATCAGCTCTTTTCCAACTGTTTGGTAGTTCTCCCTTTTCCAGAGATACAATGAATATTATTGGAAAAGAATAAGCACATCAGTAGCATTAAATTATCAGTGACTATAGGGAAGGGCGGCCATTAAGCTCTTGATGCCCTGTTTACAACCTTTACTTTAGCTTTTAGCTTTATACATTAGCTTTTATGGCGTTCTAAACTTTTAGTCGAATCTGGTTTTCAAGTTGCGTATTGAGGAGTGTTTGTACTCGTACTGGTCTCTAGGACACAAACTATACCGGAGTGAATTAGTGTTCATCACCGAGTACATAGAGTAGAGCGGACAGTGATAGAGGATAATTGTCCGGCGTGAGAACTACGAGATCGTTAGGAAGGGGTGGTAGGAGGCTGTTCAGCGTGGGATGGAGGGTGTAATGGAGCCTCAATCTTTCTATCTCAGTCTTTTGTGTAGCAGAGCATCAAGAGGATTGCTATAGTCTTGCTACACGAGGGCCCTGTCTTCTCCACTATCAACTGGCTCAACACTAGCGGACTCTGTGGCGGTGTCAGTCCACACCACTGGTGGAGTCCGGACTCCAGGAAGCCATCACCACTGGTGGAGTCCGGACTCCAGGAAGCCATCACCACTGGTGGAGTCCGGACTCCAGGAAGCCATCACCACAGGTGGAGTCTGGACTCCAGGAAGCCATCACCACTGGTGGAGTCCGGACTCCAGGAAGCCATCACCACTTGTGGAGTCCGGACTCCAGGAAGCCATCACCACTGGAGGAGTCCGGACTCCAGGAAGCCATCACCACTGGAGGAGTCCGGACCCCAGGAAGCCATCACCACAGGTGGAGTCCGGACTCCAGGAAGCCATCACCACTGGTGGAGTCCGGACTCCAGGAAGCCATCACCACTGGTGGAGTCCGGACTTCAGGAAGCCATCGCCACTGGTGAAGTCCGGACTCCAGGAAGTCATCACTACTGGTGGAGTCCGGACCCTAGGAAGCCATCACTACTGGTGGAGTCCGGACCCCAGGAAGCCATCACTACTGGTGGAGTCCGGACTCCAAGAAGCCATCACCACTGGTGGGGTCCGGACTCCGAAAAGCCATCACCACTGGTGGAGTCCGGACTCCAGGATGCCATCACCACTGGAGGAGTCCGGACTCCAGGAAGCCATCACCACTGGTGGAGTCCGGACTCCGGGAAGCCATCACCACTGGAGGAGTCCGGACTCCAGAAAGCCATCACCACTGGAGGAGTCCGGACTCCAGGAAGCCATCACCACTGGTGGAGTCCGGACTCCGGGAAGCCATCACCACTGGAGGAGTCCGGACTCCAGGAAGCCATCACCACTGGAGGAGTCCGGACTCCAGGAAGCCATCACCACTGGTGGAGTCCGGACTCCGGGAAGCCATCACCACTGGAGGAGTCCGGACTCCAGGAAGCCATCACCACTGGTGGAGTCCGGACTCCGGGAAGCCATCACCACTGGAGGAGTCCGGACTCCAGGAAGCCATCACCACTGGAGGAGTCCGGACCCCAAGAAGCCATCACCACTGGTGGAGTCCGGACCCCAAGAAGCCATCACCACTGGAGGAGTCCGGACCCCAAGAAGCCATCACCACTGGTGGAGTCCGGACCCCAAGAAGCCATCACCACTGGTGGAGTCCGGACTCAAAGAAGCCATCACCACTGGTGGAGTCCGGACTCCAGGAAGCCATCACCACTGGAGGAGTCCGGACTCCAGGAAGCCATCACCACTGGAGGAGTCCGGACTCAAAGAAGCCATCACCGCTGGACTGATGACTGACCACAACAAAACTAGCTGTAACTACTCAGTAATTTATTTTACGCTTCAAGCGTAAAAACTCGGACATTAAAATACTCAAGTCAGAGTACTCAAGTCCAGGCAACAGCTGCTGCGGTTTGCTGCCCACAACAACCTTAATGATCACTCCCTTGTGGCCACACATCATCACAATTCACACATGACTTATATGTACTATTATATGTACTATTATATGTACTATGTTTTTGAAATATATATATATATATATATATATATATATATATATATATATATATATATATATATATATATATATATATATATATATATATATGTGTGTGTGTGCGTGTGTATGTGTGTGTGTGTGTGTGTGTGTGTGTGTGTGTGTGTGTGTGTGTGTGTGTGTGTGTGTGTGTGTGTGTATGTGTGTGTTTGTGTATGTGTGTGTGTGTGTGTGTGTGTGTGTGTGTGTGTGTGTGTGTGTGTATGTGTGTGTGTGTGTGTGTTTGTGTATGTGTGTGTGTGTGTGTGTGTGTGTGTGTGTGTGTTTGTGTATGTGTGTGTGTGTGTGTGTGTGTGTGTGTGTGTGTGTGTGTGTGTGTGTGTGTGTGTGTGTGAGAGAGAGGAAGGCTGCAAGAACACGCAAGCTATAGATCACTAAGGGACCCGGCCAGGATTCGAACCCATGCCGCTCAGGATCGCCCCTAAACGTACACAATACCGTGACCTCCTCACCAATAATAGTCTAATTAGTCAATAATCTAAATACCAGCAACAGATAGTCTAAAGTTCGTTTTTGTCCACTTTGTCTACGTGTAGCTACCTTTCATGTCGTGATCATGTCGCCTATTATTCTTCCAGTGCCTAGCATGGTGAGGTCTACATAGTCCCCTGTGTAGCTCTGTGCTCGTAGCTCAGTCCCTTAAATCCAAGGGACCAATTTTGTTGCAAATTTCTGATTTTTTGTCTTTGGTAGATTTAGAAGGTTGTAATTCCAGGTGGTTGTTCTAGGTTGTAAGTGTTCAACATGGGTGACGTACAACGTCTTGACAGTGTTCTTGTCGTGCTTCACCTCTTGGTCTTCCGCCTCTGGGTCAGCAACCAACTGGTTCAATTGTTCCTTCCCCCCCCCCCCCCTGGGTCCTGATTAAGGACGTCCGAATGTTGGCCAACACTTCATGCAACACTTCATACAACACTTCATACAACACTTCACACAACACTTCATACAACACTTCATGCAACACTTCATACAACACTTCATACAACACTTCATACAACACTTCATACAACACTTCATACAACACTTCATACAACACTTCATACAACACTTCATACAACACTTCATACAACACTTCATACAACACTTCATACAACACTTCATACAACACTTCATACAACACTCCATACAACACTTCATACAACACTTCATACAACACTTCATACAACACTCCATACAACACTTCATACAACACTTCATACAACACTCCATACAACACTTCATACAACACTTCATACAACACTCCATACAACACTTCATACAACACTCCATACAACACTTCATACAACACTTCATACAACACTTCATACAACACTTCATACAACACTTCATACAACACTTCATACAACACTTCATACAAAACTTCATACAACACTTCATACACCACACAACACTTTTATTTATTTATCTATATATTTATATACAAGAAGGTACATTGGGTTTGTGAGAATACATAGCATGGTATTTACAATCTTGTCAAGCCACTAGAACGTTTCGGGCAGGTCCTTAATCTAACAGATAATTTTAAGTAGGTAAATTCTAGCAGAATTAATAAAATGATAACAGATACATTGCAAGAAGAAAATGAGATGAGAGAGATTAGTAAGTATATTAAAGCACATTGGTATATTAAAGCTCTGATTGATTACATTGACAACTTGATTGGTAATTTAAACAAGATTAATAGACACCATACAGCAGATTGACAGTACATATAAGAAGACAGCAATGATCACAATGGTAAAGATGTTCAGATTGGGTACATAAAGATTGGGAGATTGGGTAGCAATAGATACAGTGCAATTTTAAAGCAACAATGTAAAAAACTATGAAGATGAAATTAGGTACTTTGTAGTTTTGTTTTTAAATGAGGCAAAAGTTGGACAGCTTTTCAATTCATTAGGGAGTGAGTTCCATAGACTGGGTCCCTTAATTTGCATAGAGTGTTTACACAGATTAAGTTTGACTCTGGGGATATCAAAGAGACATTTATTTCTGGTGTGGTGATAATGGGTCCTATTACATCTGTCCAAGAAGAGTTTCAGAGCAGGATTTGCATTTAAGAACAGGGTTTTGTAAATGTAGTTGACGCAAGAGAATGTGTGGAGAGAGATTATGTATAGCATGTTCAGGGATTTAAACAAGGGGCTGAGTGTTGTCTGAAAAAAGAATTTGTTATTATTCTGAAAGCAGATTTTTGCTGGGTGATGATGGACTTGAGGTGGTTTGCAGTGGTAGACCCCCATGCCATAATGCCATATTAAGGTTGACCTTAATACCATAATTAATAAGATAGGGATAGATTATTGGTTTGGTTTAAAGTCGAGCAGCCATACCTCAGAGCATCTCTCTACAATCAGCGTCAACACTTTCTGTCTGCCTTTATTTAGTAGCTAACATATGCCCTTGTTACTGTCAGGTCCACGCCACACCAATTTTCTCTTAACTACTTAATCGTTCAAAGTGGTTCCCCGCGACGCGGCCGAGTAGCAGTTTTCACACGATGTTACATCTTTTTTGTATTTCTTCTCTTTCTCTCTCTTTTGCTCCTCTGGTTCTCACGTTCCCCACTGTGTTGTAGTGGTTCCTCTCTGTGTTGTAGCGGTTCCCCTCTGTGTTGTAGTGGTTCCTCTCTGTGTTGTAGTGGTTCCTCTCTGTGTTGTAGCGGTTCCTCTCTGTGTTGTAGTGGTTCCCCTCTGTGTTGTAGTGGTTCCTCTCTGTGTTGTAGTGGTTCCTCTCTGTGTTGTAGTGGTTCCTCTCTGTGTTGTAGCGGTTCCCCCTCTGTGTTGTAGCGGTTCCTCTCTGTGTTGTAGTGGTTCCTCTCTGTGTTGTAGTGGTTCCTCTCTGTGTTGTAGTGGTTCCTCTCTGTGTTGTAGCGGTTCCTCTCTGTGTTGTAGCGGTTCCTCTCTGTGTTGTAGCGGTTCCTCTCTGTGTTGTAGCGGTTCCTCTCTGTGTTGTAGTGGTTCCTCTCTGTGTTGTAGCGGTTCCCCTCTGTGTTGTAGTGGTTCCTCTCTGTGTTGTAGTGGTTCCTCTCTGTGTTGTAGTGGTTCCCCTCTGTGTTGTAGTGGTTCCCCCTCTGTGTTGTAGCGGTTCCCCATCTGTCGTGTACAACCTTCACCGGTTCTTCTGGCATTGTTTCGTGCCACAAGACACCGTCAAAACACGGACCGGGATGGTCCATCTCTCTGTCCCGGTCGTTAGTGCTGCACTCAACCTATTTCCTGCTGGTGAGTAGTTCTGGACCCTATAGTCCATCATTTTTTGTACGGACATGTTTCTGGGCTGTGTTCTCCATTGCACTCCTTGCAAATAGTTCCCTATTTCTGCTTTCCTTGTCCCTTATTTACTGTTCTCTCGGGCTTCTTCCTTTATGTTGTATGTGAACTAAGAATCAAAGAACAGTGCACAGTGGTCTCGGGCCTGTTGAAGCCTCTTGTGGTCTATTGGCTCAATGTTTTAAGCATTTCGGGGGGAGAAAATGTGGCCTACTCAGCCACTGTTCTTGCTTGCGCTTCCTCGGAAGAACATGAACACCTAAGAATGCCAATGGATTCGACGCCCTCTGCAGGACAGAGACGTTTGAGAATTTTTCCTTTCATTCCGGGAGTTGGACAGCTGTTGCCTCCTTAGGGAGGGTCCGAAGTGGGTCTAAGACCACTTGGACAACAACACCAGGCTTCCTGTCCCCGGTAATTGGAGGCACTGATGTCTAGCCTACACTTGAAACAGTCCTGTGATGTCACATATATATATATATATATATATATATATATATATATATATATATATATATATATATATATATATATATATGTCGTACCTAGTAGCCAGAACGCACTTCTCAGCCTACTATGCAAGGCCCGATTTGCCTAATAAGCCAAGTTTTCATGAAATATTTGTTTTTCGGCAACCTAACCTACCTAACCTAACCTAACCTAACTTTTTAGGCTACCTAACCTAACCTAACCAATAAAGATAGGTTAGGTTAGGTAAGGTAGGGTTGGTTAGGTTCGGCCATATATCTACGTTAATTTTAACTCCAATAAAAATTGTTTTACCTCATACATAATGAAATGGGTAGCTTTATCATTTCAAAAGAAAAAAATTAGGGAAAATATATTAATTCAGGAAAACTTGGCTTATTAGGCAAATCAGGCCCTGCATAGTAGGCCGAAAAGTGCGTTCTGGCTACTAGGTACGACATATATATATATATATATATATATATATATATATATATATATATATATATATATATATATATATATATTACCTGATATCCTATTCCACAAATCTACAACGCTATTTCGAAATTAATATTTATGCAGGAATCTTCTGACTCTAAAACTCATTCAGCTTGTGTTCCACTATGTTGTTGTGGGTGGCAAGCACCCGATTGGTGTCCACCTTCCATGGTTCACTCATGGCAGCTTCTACTACCATGGTTCACTCATGGCAGCTTCTACTACCATGGTTCACTCATGGCAGCTTCTACTACCATGGTTCACTCATGGCAGCTTCTACTACCATGGTTCACTCATGGCAGCTTCTACTACCATGGTTCACTCATGGTAGCTTCTACTACCATGGTTCACTCATGGCAACTTCTACTACCATGGTTCACTCCTGGTAGCTTCTACTACCATGGTTCACTCATGGCAACTTCTACTACCATGGTTCACTCATGGCAACTTCTACTACCATGGTTCACTCATGGCAGCTTCTACTACCATGGTTCACTCATGGTAGCTTCTACTACCATGGTTCACTCATGGCAACTTCTACTACCATGGTTCACTCATGGCAACTTCTACTACCATGGTTCACTCATGGCAGCTTCTACTACCATGGTTCACTCATGGTAGCTTCTACTACCATGGTTCACTCATGGCAACTTCTACTACCATGGTTCACTCATGGCAGCTTCTACTACCATGGTTCACTCATGGCAACTTCTACTACCATGGTTCACTCATGGCAGCTTCTACTACCATGATTCACTCATGGCAGCTTCTACTACCATGATTCACTCATGGTAGCTTCTACTACCATGGTTCACTCATGGTAGCTTCTACTACCATGGTTCACTCATGGTAGCTTCTACTACCATGGTTCACTCATGGCAGCTTCTACTACCATGGTTCACTCATGGTAGCTTCTACTACCATGGTTCACTCATGGCAACTTCTACTACCATGGTTCACTCATGGCAGCTTCTACTACCATGGTTCACTCATGGCAGCTTCTACTACCATGGTTCACTAATGGCAACTTCTACTACCATGGTTCACTCATGGCAACTTCTACTACCATGGTTCACTCATGGCAGCTTCTACTTCCATGGTTCACTCATGGTAGCTTCTACTTCCATGGTTCACTCATGGTAGCTTCTACTACCATGGTTCACTCATGGCAACTTCTACTACCATGGTTCACTCATGGCAGCTTCTACTACCATGGTTCACGCATGGCAGCTTCTACTACCATGGTTCACTCATGGCAGCTTCTACTTCCATGGTTCACTCATGGTAGCTTCTACTACCATGGTTCACTCATGGCAACTTCTACTACCATGGTTCACTCATGGCAGCTTCTACTACCATGGTTCACTCATGGCAACTTCTACTACCATGGTTCACTCATGGCAGCTTCTACTACCATGGTTCACTCATGGCAGCTTCTACTACCATGGTTCACTCATGGCAACTTCTACTACCATGGTTCACTCATGGCAGCTTCTACTACCATGGTTCACTCATGGCAGCTTCTACTACCATGGTTCACTCATGGCAGCTTCTACTACCATGGTTCACTCATGGCAACTTCTACTACCATGGTTCACTCATGGCAGCTTCTACTTCCATGGTTCACTCATGGTAGCTTCTACTACCATGGTTCACTCATGGCAACTTCTACTACCATGGTTCACTCATGGCAGCTTCTACTACCATGGTTCACTCATGGCAACTTCTACTACCATGGTTCACTCATGGTAGCTTCTACTACCATAGTTCACTCATGGCAGCTTCTACTACCATGGTTCACTCATGGCAGCTTCTACTACCATGGTTCACTCATGGCAGCTTCTACTACCATGGTTCACTCATGGCAGCTTCTACTACCATGGTTCACTCATGGCAGCTTCTACTACCATGGTTCACTCATGGCAGCTTCTACTACCATGGTTCACTCATGGCAGCTTCTACTACCATGGTTCACTCATGGCAGCTTCTACTACCATGGTTCACTCATGGCAGCTTCTACTACCATGGTTCACTCATGGCAGCTTCTACTACCATGGTTCACTCATGGCAGCTTCTACTACCATGGTTCACTCATGGCAGCTTCTCCTACCATGGTTCACTCATGGCAGCTTCTACTACCATGGTTCACTCATGGTAGCTTCTACTACCATGGCTCACTCATGGTAGCTTCTACTACCATGGTTCACTCATGGCAGCTTCTACTACCATGGTTCACTCATGGCAGCTTCTACTACCATGGTTCACTCATGGCAACTTCTACTACCATGGTTCACTCATGGCAGCTTCTACTACCATGGTTCACTCATGGCAGCTTCTACTACCATGGTTCACTCATGGCAACTTCTACTACCATGGTTCACTCATGGCAACTTCTACTACCATGGTTCACTCATTGCAACTTCTACTACCATGGTTCACTCATGGCAGCTTCTACTACCATGGTTCACTCATGGCAACTTCTACTACCATGGTTCACTCATGGTAGCTTCTACTACCATGGTTCACTCATGGCAGCTTCTACTACCATGGTTCACTCATGGCAGCTTCTACTACCATGGTTCACTCATGGCAGCTTCTACTACCATGGTTCACTCATGGCAGCTTCTACTACCATGGTTCACTCATGGCAGCTTCTACTACCATGGTTCACTCATGGCAGCTTCTACTACCATGGTTCACTCATGGCAGCTTCTACTACCATGGTTCACTCATGGCAGCTTCTACTACCATGGTTCACTCATGGCAGCTTCTACTACCATGGTTCACTCATGGCAGCTTCTACTACCATGGTTCACTCATGGCAGCTTCTACTACCATGGTTCACTCATGGCAGCTTCTCCTACCATGGTTCACTCATGGCAGCTTCTACTACCATGGTTCACTCATGGTAGCTTCTACTACCATAGCTCACTCATGGTAGCTTCTACTACCATGGTTCACTCATGGCAGCTTCTACTACCATGGTTCACTCATGGCAGCTTCTACTACCATGGTTCACTCATGGCAACTTCTACTACCATGGTTCACTCATGGCAGCTTCTCCTACCATGGTTCACTCATGGCAACTTCTACTACCATGGTTCACTCATGGCAGCTTCTACTACCATGGTTCACTCATGGCAGCTTCTACTACCATGGTTCACTCATGGCAGCTCCTACTACCATGGTTCACTCATGGCAACTTCTACTACCATGGTTCACTCATGGCAGCTTCTACTACCATGGTTCACTCATGGCAACTTCTACTACCATGGTTCACTCATGGCAACTTCTACTACCATGGTTCACTCATGGCAACTTCCACTTCCATGGTTCACTCATGGCAACTTCTACTACCATGGTTCACTCATGGCAACTTCTACTACCATGGTTCACTCATGGCAACTTCTACTACCATGGTTCACTCATGGCAACTTCTACTTCCATGGTTCACTCATGGCAACTTCTACTACCATGGTTCACTCATGGCAACTTCTACTCTTCACTCTTGTAAAGAAGGTAACTCAAGCTGCCTTAATCTATCTTCTTAAGGGAGGTTGTGAATGCCTTCAACTAATTTGCGCATTTTGTAGATAATTTTGATTGTTTGTGTACCAGTGTGTTCAGGAGAGAGAATCTGAACTGCGCAATCTTAGACCTTACCAGGATTTAAATGGGGCAAATATAAATTACATATATTTTTTTTTTGCATGTTGTGTTTGTGTATATAGGAACTTTGTTATATCCAATTATATAATTAAATGTTAAAACTACAAAATAATCAGCAAAATTATAAATATTGTAGTCTTAATTTTGTAATGTAAAGGTGTGTGTCCAGTTAATAGATGAAGTCACAAGAGCGAGGGATATCTATGGTAAATGTTGTGTCTTCAATTTCTTTCTTTATTATGCACCCCATACCCATCCCGTGGGCGGTTATCTTGAGGTTATCTTGAGATGATTTCGGGGCTTTAGTGTCCCCGCGGCCCGGTCCTCGACCAAGCCTCCACCCCCAGGAAGCATCCCGTGACAGCTGACTAACTCCCAGGTACCTGTTTACTGCTAGGTAACAGGGGCATTCAGGGTGAAAGAAACTTTGCCCATTTGTTTCTGCCTCGTGCGGGAATCGAACCCGCGCCACAGAATTACGAGTCCTGCACGCTATCCACCAGGCTACGAGGCCCCTACGAGGCGGTGGTGTAAAGAATTACAGAGGCACATAATCGGTTCAGGAACTGAACCCTCTAGTTGTGTCTGGGAGGACTCAGGAAGGGGGGTAGAAATAGCCTAAGCTACTCTATCCCTTTGAGATGTATTTATTGCTTATCTCAATAAACATACTTGAACTTGAACTTGACTCAGGACGCTGGTTCTATCTCGGTCCGGCTACAGTTACATTTAATATTTTATATATTATATTTATATATATATGTTATATTTTAATATATAATAATAAAGGTTCTTATATTTAGTTGTCATAAATAAAAACAATAAAAAAATAAAAAATTATATTACTGTTAGAGTAGTTGTAACTGTGTCATGTGCGGCGTTTATCATAACTCTGCTGCACCCTGTCGTCCCGGGTTCGATCCCGGGCGCCGGCGAGAAACAATGGGCAGAGTTTCTTTCACCCTATGCCCCTGTTACCTAGGAGTGAAATAGGTACCTGGGTGTTAGTCAGCTGTTACGGGCTGCTTCCTGGGGGTGGAGGTCCTGGTCGAGGACCGGGCCGCGGGGACACTAAAGCCCCGAAATCATATCAAGATAACCTCAAGAAGAAAGATAACTCTTTATCCCCCCCCCTCCCTCTTCTGGGACCCTTCTGGAGTTTGTTGGTCGTGTGTAGGTCCTCTAAGGCTGGCCAACCGCTTGGACTGGACGGTAGAGCGATGGTCTCGCTTCATACAAGTCGGCGTTCTATCCCCGACCGTTCATGGGGTTGGGCACCATTCCCTTCCCCCCCCCCTCCCCCGTCCCATCCCAAATCCTTATCCTGACCCCTTCCCAGTGCTATATAATCGTAATGACTTATTGCTCTCTCCTGATACCTCCCTTCCCTTCACTAAGGCTGGGCGATACAGGGACGGCGTTCAATCCCCGATGGCCTGAATAGATTAGCATCGTTTCTTCATTCCCAGTTTCCTGTCGTCCTATCTAAGGTCTAAGATTGCCCCAAGTGTTGTATAGTAATACTGACATTGTGTTTTATCCTGATTTCCCAACGTCAAGAAACTGTCGCACTATAGTGCCCTTATCCTAACCTACCAGCGGACCCCAAACAGAAAACGGGACAGTGTTTTCCCGAGCCGCTACCATTTTCTGGCGCGAGGACTCGTGGCCTCAGGGAGTAGAGTGTACGTCAAAATACGACCTGCTACTACGAGGACGGGTTTGATATCCGCGTCACGTGGCTGGGGTCGGGCACGTAGCGTCTACCGCTACTTGTCCTCCGCTAGCGGCTGTGTTTCCTGCCTCTCAAGCTGTGTGTGTGTGTGTGTCCGGGGCGGGCATGTACTCACCTAGTTGTGTTTGCGGGGGTTGAGCTTTGCTCTTTCTGCCCGCCTCTCAACTGTCAATCAACTGTTTACAAACTACTTTTTTTCATCACACACACACTCCAGGAAGCAGCCCGTGACAGCTGACTAACTCTCAGGTACTTATTTACTGCTAGGTAACAGGGGCATTCAGGGTGAAAGAAACTTTGTCCATTTGTTTCTGCCTGGTGCGGGAATCGAACCCGCGCCACAGAATTACGAGTCCTGCGCGCTATCCACCAGGCTACGAGGCCCCCCTGTGTCCTCCTTCAACGTCCACTTGACCAGCAGCGCTACGCTTCCTCCACCTATGTGTGTGTACTCACCTAGTTGTGTTTGCGGGGGTTGAGCTCTGGCGCTTTGGTCCCGCCTCTCAACTGTCAATCAACAGGTGTACAGATTCCTGAGCCTACTGGGCTCTATCATATCTACACTTGAAACTGTGTATGGAGTCAGCCTCCACCACATCACTGCCTAATGCATTCCATTTGTCAACCACTCTGACACTGAAAAAATTCTTTCTATCGTCTCTATGGCTCATTTACGCACTCAATTTCCACCTGTGTCCCCTAGTGCGTGTGCCCCTTGTGTTAAATAATCTGTCTTTATCTACCCTATCAATTCCTCTGAGAATTTTGTGTGTGGTGATCATGTCCCCCCTAACTCTTCTGTCTTGAAGCGACGTGAGGTTTAATTCTCGAAGTCTCTCCTCATAGTTCATGCCCCCTCAGCTCGGGTACTAGTCTGGTGTCATACCTCAGAACCTTCTCCAGTTTAGTTTTATGCTTGACGAGATATGGACTCCATGCTGGAGCTGCATACTCCAGGACTGGTCTGACATATGTGGTATACAAGGTTCTGAATGATTCTTTAAACAAGTTTCTAAAGGCCGTTCTTATGTTGGCAACCTGGCATATGCCGCTGATGTTATCCTCTTGATGTGGGCTTCAGAGGACAGGTCTGGCGTGATATCAACCCCCAGGTCTTTCTCTCTCTCTGATTCTTGAGGAATTTCATCTCCCAAATGATACCTTGTATCTGGCCTCCTGCTCCCTACACCTATCTTCATTACATTACATTTGCTCGGGTTAAACTTTAACAACCATTTGTTGGAACATTCCTTCAGTTTAAAAACCTAGTTTCAACCCAGTTGAAACTAGGCAGTGGAAACAGGAGGCTAGACACAGGATACAGAATAGGAGATGAAGTTCTTAATGAAACAGACAGAGAGAAAGATCTAGGAGTTGATATCACACCAAACCTGTCTCCTGAAGCCCACATAAAGAGAATAACGTCTGCGGCATATGCGAGGCTGGCTAACATCAGAACTGCCTTCAGGAACCTGTGTAAGGAATCATTCAGAATCTTGTACACCACATATGTAAGACTAATCCTGGAATATGCGGCCCCAGCATGGAGCCCGTACCTTGTCAAGCACAAGACGAAGCTGGAAAAAGTCCAAAGGTATGCCACTAGACTAGTCCCAGAACTGAGAGGCATGAGTTACGAGGAAAGGCTGCGGGAAATGCACCTTCCGACACTGGAAGACAGAAGAGTATGGGGGGACATGATCACAACCTACAAAATCCTCAGGGAAATCGACCGGGTAAACAAGGATGAACTATTCAACACTGGAGGGACGCGAAGAAGGGGACACAAGTGGAAGTTGAGCCCACATGAGCCACAGAGACATTAGAAAGAACTTTTTCAGTGTCAGAGTAGTTAACGGATGGAATGCATTAGGCAGTGATGTGGTGGAGGCTGACTCCATACACAGTTTTAAATGTAGATATGATAGAGCCCAGTAGGCTCAGGAACCTGTACACCAGTTGATTGATAGTTGAGAGGCGGGACCAAAGAGCCAGAGCTCAGCCCCCGCAAGCATAACTAGGTGAGTACACACACACACCGCAGCCGCCGTCACGCGTGAGGGAACATATTCCGCGGGAGTGTTGCAACAGTCGCAACCTCCGTCGCCACTGCAGCTTGCAACGCGTGACGCAGACGACAACACTCGACGACGACAGCATGCAGGAGAATGATAGTAAGTCCAGAGTAGCCAGCGGGCAGCCCGCGTCAGCTGCCTCCTGTTGTGGGGCTTCCGGCCCACCTGTTTGTGTCAGCTGCTGGGGGGGGGGTGAGGGGGAGGAAGGATGGGGGTAAGGTGGGGGAAGAGTGGGGGTAAGGGTGGGGGTAAGGGAGGGGTAAGGGAGGGGAAGGGTGGGGGGATGGGGGGGAGGTAGGTCGTGTTATTGGTTCTGACCTAACAGTGTTTACCTATACGTGACTCGCAGCTATAATATAACTCCTACATGCCCAGACAACTATACACGTTTGAGACCTGTTAAGTAATAATCAGATCTTTCCTGCCGCTCAAATTCTGTGTTGAATGCGGTATCAAATGGAGGTGGCTTCCACAACTTCTCCCTTCAGGGCCTTCCCCTTGTAGACCTCCCGTTCAGGGCACGAGTACTTCCTTACACTGCATCGACTCATTTGTGTTTCCAACTTCCACCTGTGTGTTCTGGGTGACGGATGGGGGCAGACTGGGTCACCTCCATGGTCCACATTATGTTGAGGGAGTGCAGGCAGGGAGTAGAGGAAGGGAGTAGAGGAAGGGAGTAGAGGAAGGGAGTAGTGGCAGGGAGTAGTGGAAGGGAGTAGAGGAAGGGAGTAGTGGCAGGGAGTAGAGGCAGGGAGTAGTGGAAGGGAGCAGAGGAAGGGAGTAGTGGAAGGGAGTAGAGGAAGTAGTGGAAGGGAGTAGAGGCCGGGAGTAGTGGAAGGGAGTAGTGGAAAGGAGTAGAGGAAGGGAGTAGAGGAAGGGAGTAGTGGAAGGGAGTAGAGGCAGGGAGTAGAGGCAGGGAGTAGAGGAAGGGAGTAGTGGCAGGGAGTAGAGGAAGGGAGAAGAGGCAGGGAGTAGAGGCAGGGAGTAGAGGAAGGGAGTAGAGGAAGGGAGTAGTGGCAGGGAGTAGAGGAAGGGAGAAGAGGCAGGGAGTAGAGGCAGGGAGTAGAGGCAGGGAGTAGAGGAAGGGAGTAGTGGCAGGGAGTAGAGGAAGGGAGAAGAGGCAGGGAGTAGAGGCAGGGAGTAGAGGCAGGGAGTAGAGGAAGGGAGTAGAGGAAGGGAGTAGTGGAAGGGAGCAGAGGAAGGGAGTAGTGGAAGGGAGTAGAGGGAGTAGTGGAAGGAAGTAGAGGCCGGGAGTAGTGGAAGGGAGTAGTGGAAGGGAGTAGAGGAAGGGAGAAGAGGCAGGGAGTAGAGGCAGGGAGTAGAGGAAGGGAGTAGAGGAAGGGAGTAGTGGAAGGAAGTAGAGGGAGGGAGTAGAGGAAGGGAGTAGAGAAAGGGAGTAGAGAAAGGTAGTAGAGAAAGGGAGTAGAGGAAGGGAGTAGAGGAAGGGAGTAGATGAAGTAGATGAAGGGAGAAGAGGAAGGTAGTAGAGGAAGGGAGTTGAGGCAGGGAGTAGAGGAAGGGAGTAGAGGCAGGGAGTAGAGGGAGGGAGTAGAGGGAGGGAGTAGAGGAAGGGAGTAGATGAAGGGAGTAGAAGAAGGGAGTAGAGGGAGTAGAGGAAGGGAGAAGAGGAAGGGAGTAGAGGAAGGGAGTAGAGAAAGGGAGTAGAGGAAGGGAGTAGAGGAAGGGAGTAGAGAAAGGGAGTAGAGGGAGTAGAGGAAGGGAGAAGAGGAAGGTAGTAGAGGAAGGGAGTAGAGGCAGGGAGTAGAGGAAGGCAGTAGAGGAAGGGAGTAGAGGAAGGGAGTAGAGGGAGTAGAGGAAGGGAGAAGAGGAAGGGAGTAGAAGAAGGGAGTAGAGAAAGGGAGTAGAGGAAGGGAGTAGAGGAAGGGAGTAGAGGAAGGGAGTAGAGGGAGTAGATAAAGGGAGAAGAGGAAGGTAGTAGAGGAAGGGAGTAGAGACAGGGAGTAGAGGAAGGGAGTAGTGGAAGGGAAAAGTTTCAGGGAGTAGAGGCAGGGAGTAGAGGCAGGGAGTAGAGGAAGGGAGTAGAGGCAGGGAGTAGAGGCAGGGAGTAGAGGCAGGAAGTAGAGGCAGGGAGTAGAGGCAGGGAGTAGAGGCAGGGAGTAGAGGCAGGGAGTAGAGGCAGGGAGTAGAGGCAGGGAGTAGAGGAAGGGAGTAGAGGCAGGGAGTAGAGGAAGGGAGTAGAGGAAGGGAGTAGAGGAAGGGAGTAGAGGCAGGGAGTAGAGGAAGGGAGTAGTGGCAGGGAGTAGAGGAAGGGAGTAGTGGCAGGGAGTAGAGGCAGGGAGTAGAGGCTGGGAGTAGAGGCAGGGAGTAGAGGAAGGGAGTAGTGGCAGGGAGTAGAGGAAGGGAGTAGTGGCAGGGAGTAGAGGAAGGGAGTAGAGGAAGGGAGTAGAGGAAGGGAGTAGAGGCAAGGAGTAGAGGCAGGGAGTAGAGGAAGGGAGTAGTGGCAGGGAGTAGAGGAAGGGAGTAGAGGAAGGGAGTAGAGGAAGGGAGTAGAGGCAAGGAGTAGAGGCAGGGAGTAGAGGAAGGGAGTAGAGGAAGGGAGTAGAGGAAGGGAGTAGAGGCAGGGAGTAGAGGCAGGGAGTAGAGGCAGGGAGTAGAGGCAGGGAGTAGAGGAAGGGAGTAGAGGCAGGGAGTAGAGGAAGGGAGTAGAGGCAGGGAGTAGAGGCAGGGAGTAGAGGCAGGGAGTAGAGGCAGGGAGTAGAGGAAGGGAGTAGAGGCAGGGAGTAGAGGCAGGGAGTAGAGGCAGGGAGTAGAGGCAGGGAGTAGAGGAAGGGAGTAGAGGAAGGGAGTAGAGGAAGGGAGAAGAGGCAGGGAGTAGAGGCAGGGAGTAGAGGCAGGGAGTAGAGGCAGGGAGTAGAGGAAGGGAGTAGAGGAAGGGAGTAGAGGAAGGGAGTAGAGGCAGGGAGTAGAGGTAGGGAGTAGAGGCAGGGAGTAGAGGCAGGGAGTAGAGGAAGGGAGTAGAGGAAGGGAGTAGAGGAAGGGAGTAGAGGCAGGGAGTAGAGGGAAGAAGGAGTGGGAGGGAGGTACAGAGATGGAAGAAACAGTTTTTGTTTGGGTGGCTGAGTTTGAAGGCTTCAAGTTGGTTGAGGGGTTATTAAGGCCCAACCAGCTCTATACTCAGGGTGACCATTAAGACCACCACAACAAGTTTTCAACATGCGGAAAGAATTAAATATACTTAGCATTCGAGATAGAATATTTGAAATCAATGTTGACCAGATCACACACTAGAAGGTGAAGGGACGACGACGTTTCGGTCCGTCCTGGACCATTCTCAAGTCGATTGTGAGTCGTGGCTGATTACTTCAGCCACGTTATTGTGACTCATCGCCTGCATATGAAATCAATCTCATGATGGGACTAAACCTGCTGCGTGATAACTAAAACATTGTGTCAGTTGAACTGTTAGAACACATACGAAATGGAACTAGCGAGTCTAAATGGATTCAAAGAACTGCCACTCATATTAAAATGAAGGGACTGCACGATGTATATACAGATGAAAGAGTACAGCACTTCCTTCCACCCTGGCAGATAGTACTTTTTGACATCCTGACCCCTGCATACCCCACCAGGAAACTAATCACAAACAACCCTCATGCTCAGCTTGCTGCTAAATTAAGCACCATAGAACACATTCACAATATACAAGCTGAAAACAGCATTGCACAGACCATATACACTGACGGATCACTTAATACAGCTATAGAGAGGGCAGGAAGTGCTGTTATTGCTCATCAGCCCGATGGCAGCACAATTCAAAGAAATATCCGAATTAGTAACTGGGCGTCCACAATGCAAGCCGAGTTGGTAGCGATACTGGTAGCACTCGAAATTATTGACAACACTGAAGTAGACAGCTTAATTATTTCTGACTCCCTTTCCTCACTACGAGCAATAAACAGTTTGCAATCGAGTAATAACGTGCTTGTCTTGGAAGCTAGACGTAGATATATAAGAATACTTAGCAAGAGGGTAAATATAAAAATGTTGTGGATTCCTTCTCACATTGGCATGCAGGAACATGACAAAGTTGACGCCCTTGCTAAGGCTGCAGTAAATAAAGACAGTATTGAACGGAATCTTGAGATATCAAATAGGTCCCTTAAAAGTGTCATTAGACGAGAACTCCTGGATGGATTTGAAGAAAGTAGAACAGTGCAAACTGGAACTAGCAGGTCCATTGTTCATCACAATGAACGGTGTGAAGTAAAACATGTGTATGGGGCAAGTAACAAAGTCAGTAGACTAACAGATGTTGTCACAGCTCGTATAAGACTTGGCTACAAGTATCTCTGGCAGTTCGACTTGTATAGGGATCTAGATGAAGTAAAGTGTAAAGTGTGTGGACATAGGCAGGCACACACACTCGAACACTATATCTTGGATTGTAGTAAAATTGAGCCTTTTAGAGATAAATCTAAGCTTACTCAGTATGATATGGCAACCTATCTTATTACCATGGATAAATTACCTGAAATCCTTGCACTGTACCCACATTTTGCTTCCAGTAGATGAACGACATATGAGATTCAGAAACAAGTAGTGTATTGTGAGGACTAATAATAATCAGAAGCTCCCCTATGACTCTGTAATATCCCCATTGGCCAAACTATTATGTATTAGCGATAAGAGCTACCATTAATGTATGATGACTTACTGTAAATATGTAGGTCTTGTAATAGCACTTTCTCTGTAAGTAGCTGACATTGTATCTATAAGGTGTGAAGGATTGAAGAAATTGTTTATGTAATAATCTAAGATGAGGTCTGATAAAGACCTTTTGTGCCCTCTGTAATGCTTTTGCGCTACCGCTCACAGGATGAGTATGGGGTGCACAATAAACTAGCCGCCTTCGGCGGCAACAATCAAAAAAAGGTTACAATCATTTAGTTACTACCTACAGTTAGCAAACTTGGGATATTTAGCCAAGATTTCAGGTAACAGATAATTTTGAATGAAATATTTACACATCTCTGTAACATTTGTTATAGAATTGTCTCTGAATTATGTATATTTTCGCACTCCATCACATAGTGACAGAAGGTGTGTGAATAATTTTGTTGACACAGTTTACATTTTATGTTTGGAGTCCATGTGATCTTTGGTCACGAAAGGTTATACTGTGTAGCGACGGGAACCTACATGCGTGTATTCAATTATTTCCTTCACTTGCACCACCGGAGCCTTGAGCACTTGACCACCTAAGTTTTTTTTTTTTATTTATTTTTATTTTTACATGCAAAGCATGCAATTTAAATACAATAAAAATACAGAAAACAGAAAGGGAAACAATAGACCACCGGCCAGAAGGGCCGACAGCATAGCACAACAAAACACATACACAAGAAAAACATGAAAAATACAGCATACATCAAAGCACAAAGCAGAATACAATGGCAAACTAGCAATTACAGTAACAACACAAAACAACACCTCCAAAAAACAAAACATACATCAAGAGGCATAGCAGGAAACATAACAGGACAAACACAATACTGTCCAAACAAAACATAAAGAACAAACACGTACAACAGGTAAAGCAATATAAAAACAATACATTAAGAAAAAACATACACCAAGCCATCCGCCCCGTAAACAAAAGGCGAGGCCAAAATAAACAATAACAATAAACATACATGCACTGGCCTGAAGGACCGAGAATGAAACAACAAAGTACATCAAGAAACAGAACAAGACAAAACAAATCAATACACATCCATACAAAGACACTAAACACCGGCCTGAAGGGCCGACAACAAAAACAAATGAAAAATACAACAAAACAGCGATCAAGAGAACAAACATAACACCAGCCTGAAGGGCGCACAATAGGTACAACACAGTTCAAACAAACCACAGGTCCAAGCACACACCAAACACACAGCAAGCACACAGACTACGAAAAGATCTCATACTTGTCCGGCCACTCTTCCGCCGGGAATCGAATGCAATACGCCTCCCAAAGTAACATAAGGTCCTCCGAAGCAGGGTCATTTTGGAGTGTACGAGGATCAGGCATTAACTCTCGCACACCTGCAATAAAACACCGAGCCCGACGAATCCAGATGGTAGAAGGGCACCACGGAACAGGACGCACACGGTCATCAAAGTCATAACGCAACGGATGGTCAGCATCATTCGCCACTTTGGAGGCCAAAATGAGAGGGAGAGGCTCCTTCCCATGAGGCCGGGCAATGGGCAGCGCACTGGGAGCCTCCTCGGTTGCCTCACAGGGCCCCTCGTCAACCACCGAACGTTGTACCTGCTGGGACCCCCCACGCCTGGCATCCTTCTTCAGCACCAGCTTGATGCCTCGGCTCGCACCAGGACCCACACCATCCCGTCTGTAGGAGCAACCACCTCCCACTGCGTAGAACCTTCTGCAGGAGAAAGAACAGGATGTAAATCAGACACACAATCATCGTCAACAGCTGACACATGGCCATCAGCCACCACCAGCGTCGTAGAGTACGAAGCACCCGGAATCGCCACACCATCCCCCGAAGCTCCACCCGCGTCGTAGTCCTCCACATCAGCCCAAGCAGTAGACGATCGCCTAGAACGCTTGGGCACTGGCCGCACATCCTCACAGCCAGAGGCGGACCTAGAACCACGGGCCTCACGAACCGGGCGAACCAACGCCCGTCGCAGCACTGCAGCAGCCTCAACCACATGGGGAACCGGGCTGCACACAACAGGACGCTCCACAGCCCCCCCCAACACCCAGCACAGCCGCAACACCTGGCGAGGGTGCAGGACCAGGCGCAGCAGCAGGAGTCGAGGAAGACGCAGACGCACTCGGCTGAGGGACAACAAGCACCGGGGGCATGTCGGGTGACGCAGGGGGGGCCGCAGCAGCAGCGACTGGGACCTGCCCCTCCTCATCCCCGGAATCCACGCCCTGAGGGAGCGGCGGGAAATCCTCTTCCCGGAATAAGTTAACGGGCGCAGCAGGGGCCTCAGAGCACCCGGCAGCCTGATGCCCCAACTGGCCACACCGGAAACAAGTACGGGGCTGCCGGGCATAGTACACCCGAACGTAGTAACCCAGTAGCCGGACAGAAGATGGGATATCCGACCGCAGGCGCATACCTAAGGTACGGACGTTCGTCTGCTTCCCAGCATACTTCCCCGAGGACAGCTTGTTCACCCGCACACTGATGACTACACCATACCTCCCGAAGAAGCGCCGGAGAAGGTCTTCAGGGAACTCCAGGGGCGCACCGTGCACACTGACATATGTCAGGGCACCACTTCGGTCCGAGATCGTAACGGAGCCGGCGCCATCCGCAACTGCAACGAACGCCCTTCGTTCCGCCGGAGGAAGTCCCGATACTCCTCCTCCCCCACGAACTTGACAATCACCCGGTGGGCCGTAACAAGCTCAACTCCATACACAGCTTCCACCGGGACACGAAGCATGTCGCACATAACTAACTCAATGGCCGGATAGCCAGCCTTACACGAGAATTCCAGGCCCACGGAATTTACCCGCAAAACAGGAGGAATTGCCAGGCCCCCCATGACAAAACGGCCACGTCAGCACGCAGCCAGACAGGCAACAACACTCTTTGACCACCTAAGTGGAAGACAGGAGCCCGACCGCCCTTGCTAAGAACACCCATAATAAGGGAGTGTGCAAGTGAACGAAATGTTATTTCCATTTTTATTGTGGTTTGTAATTTACATGGTGCTTAGTTGATGCATTTTGAGGAAGGTCACCGCCTTTAGTTAGAGAGGTTTGGATATGTTGGGTATAAGTGTGGAGGCCACCAGATACATTAATGTTAAAATATCACTTTGTACCTTATTACCTTGTGATCGATTTTAACAAATCAACCGCATGGTAAAGAAGGATTTATTTATTTTTAGTGGTTGCCTCGGGTGTAGAGCTGAACAGTCAAGGTAGCATGCTACCTTGTTATGACAACATCCTATGTGGTGAAGTCATAGTAAGTGAGCTAAGAGGTTAGGTTATAGTGTTCCACACTTAGGGTCTTGGTGACCACAGCGTTTCATTGTTCACATGTACTATTTCAGTAATTTTAAATTTCAACATAGTATGTGTGACTCGTTGTGATGAATTTGATGTATCTGACTCAGGAGAGACTAGAGTATTTTATTATACTCTAGTTCATGGTAGGTGTGACTAGAGTGGTACAACAGTGGTATTATTGTGTTCGTGTCATGTGTTATTGAGCAAGATTTTTGAGAAATTATTATTATCTTTCTTGTGCGGAATGGTAAAATATCCCCCGGCGCTCCACGAGCACTTTGACCTGGGTTCATATCCTGCAGCGCGTCTTCCAAACAAAGACCCAAAAGTGATTCTATGCACCCGCCAAACCCCCTGTTTATGAATGAAAAACGGATTACACACGACTCACAACTGATTTCGTTCGAATACTTCTGGAACAAGTGCTTCAATGACGAATTTTGTTCGAACCGCGATGCTGTAAATGCTTCACCCACGTACTACGAATACAAATAATCGCCAACAGGACCTGAACACCTAACCAAACCTGTGCCTATATATGCACAATATGGCAATAACTTATGATATTAATTTATCTCAAGATAAAGGGGAATTTGAGAAAATTCCCGTTTAGAATGAACAGCATGTTAAAATTTACGAATGCGTCTGTGGGGTCGACCGCTGGATGTAATGGACTTGAGTTAAGGACGGATTGCTGTAAATGCTTCACCCACGTACTACAAATACAAATAATCGCGAACAGAACCTAAACACCTAACCTAACCAGTGCCTAGATATACACAATATATAATAATATATACAATAATAATAATTTATATTTGATAAAATTCCTTTTTTGAATAAACACAATGCTAAAATTTATGAATGCGTCTTTGGGGTCGACCGCTGGATGGAATGTACTTGGTCTGAGGACGGGTTGTATCCTGGCCGGGGAGGATTGACTAGGCACCAGTTTAAACTGTAGCCTCTGTTCACCCAGGAGTGAATGGGTACCTGGTTGTTAAACGATTTGGTGGGTCGTATTCTAGGGAAAAATTAGGATTAAGGACCTGCCTAAAACGCCAGGCGTGCTAGTGGCTTTACAAGAATGAAAGAACTCTTGTGTACAGCGGCTATAAAATTCAGTGTACGGATCATTACTGTCTTCAGTTCTTGTGGCATCGCCCAACAAGTGTACTAAACTTAATCAGACAGTTAAAGGATATTGCGTTAACATCAGTCGATATCCCTTGCCAGTGTCATGAACAGTTATAACCAGAGTTAGTAAGCATTTACTTTGACATCATATTAATTATAATTTTATCTTAATTAACTTCCCAGATACCTACAGGTGATGTAGTCCTGAATTTAGTTTAGTTCATTTATTATGAACCCCATACCCATCTTGTGGGCGTTGGTGGAAAGGGTTATAGAGACACATATTGGGCTCAGGGAATGAATCTCACAATTCATTTAGCTAAGCAAGTTACAATCTTGATGAGCTAGTTACAAAATTCAATGCACATCGTCACATTATCAGTGGGCTCGAGATCGACCACAAATACAGTTCCTAAATTAAGCAACTGACATATGTGCAGAGCTAGTGTCACAATTGATATGTTTGTCCTGCACACCGCCCCCCATCCAGTGGGCAGCGGTGGGTAGGTTACAAGCACTCAGTTACTACCTACAGTTAGCAAACTGGGGATATTTGGCTAAGACTTCTGACAGAAAATCATTTTGAATGAAATATTTACACATCGCTGGAACATTGGTTATAGAATTGTCTATGAATTCAATTATCTTTTCGCACTCCATCACATAGTGACGGAGTGTGTGCGAATAATTTTGTTGACACAGTTTACATTTGGTCAGGTCTACATCGGCAGATAATGAGAATTCCCAGAGATACTTGTAACCGAGTCTAAGCCGAGCAGTAGTAACATCTAGAAGTCTGCTGATTTTATTGGATGAACCATAGATGTGTGGCTCCTCTTGCATGATAGTATGATGATAGATGGAATTACTGGTGTCAATTTCACTTTGCCTCAGATCTACAAGATCTTGTTGAAGTTCTCGGTGTACTGCTGCTCTCAGATTGCTTATTGACAATCCAAGGTTATACTAAATATTTCCTTTAAAGGCAGATTCTTTAGCTAACTCATTAGCTCTATCATGCATTCGGAGGCCAACATGAAATGACTCTGTTACCATCATTAATAATTTTGTTGTGTTTGTGTCTAGCTTCGGACACGAGCATGTTACAGTTATGTCTTAAAGAGTTGAGAGCAATTAAGGATGATAAAGAGTCACTTACAATTAATGTATCAAGTTTGGAGACTTGTACACATATCAGTGCAAGGATCAAGGCAAATAGTTCGGTCTGAAGGGTAGAGGCCCAGTTGTTTATACGGACTCCCCACTCAAAGTATAGGCCATCGCCCATTGTCATGGACAACTGCACTTCCAGCTGCACCTGTGGTGCGGTGTAGGGAACCATCAGTGTATATAATTTGAGAGAGAGAATGCTCTGTGGACAGAGCATCAATATGGCTTAAGGCGTTGAGCTTTGCCTCAAGACGACGCTTGGGCTGATCCCTAATTTGCTTCTTGGAAAGGGAGGGATTAAAATTGGAAAGGGTGTAATCTCCCACGGTGCAGGAAAGTGCCGTTGTTGTCTCTCTTGGTACAAATTATAAATCTGATACATTATGAGTTCAGTTCCAGTTTTAGTTATCCATTTGGAACAATGTTGACCTTCAATAAAGAAATTCTGGAGGGCTTCTGTGCAAGGGTTATAATGAGTTAGCCTAAGCATTTTTATACCAATTTTACAATTAATTTCATTAACACGATCAACGACGCTCAGAATATTAAGTTCCTTTCTCATGTTAAGTATCTTTGTGGTACGAGGGCACCCAAGGATTATCCTCAAGGCTACGTTCTGTAATTTTTCAGGCCCTCCAAGCTTTCTTTCAGGCATCAAAGCAAGCAGAGGTGCAGCATAATCCACTAAAGATCTGATGTATGCAAGGTACATCATTTTGACAATTCTGACATTGGCACCATAGACTGAGTGATAACCTGCAACAGCCTTGAGAGCTCGGAGCCTCTCTTTATACTGACGACAGAGTCTGAATACAACAGGACCATACAGTGGCACCTCAAGGCCAAGGTATTTGAATCTGTTTACATAGTCAAGCTGGGAGCCATCAGACAGTTGCATCTTGCGAACAGCTCCTCCCTGCCTGGGTGGGCGCCGATTTAGTATCTTTGTTTTCTCTGCTGAGATCATTAAACCTAGGTCCTGACATGAGTCTAATACAGAGTTAAGAGTGTTCTGCGTGTTAGCATACCCAGTGGTGTGTATCATTATATCATCAGCATAGCTAATGATGTGGACGTTGGGTTTGCTCGGTATAGAGTTTAACAACGTGTTTATTAAGATATTAAATAATGTAGCACTGAGGACACCTCCCTGTGGGGTTCCTAGTTCGAAGTCTCTTGTAGATCTGACCAAACGCAAACTGTGTCAACAAAATTATTCTCACGGAGGTTAATGGGAGTTTCGCTCTTTTTACTCATGGATAACGAAAATATACGTGAATTCAGAGACAACTCTATAAGAATTGTTCAAGAAATGTGTAAATATTTCATTCAGAATGACCACTACCGGAAATCTTAGCTAAATATCCCCAGTTTGCTAAATGAACCGATCCACCGCCGCCCACTGGATGGTGGGGGCGCGTGGGTGGGGATGGGGAGGGGTGCCGAGATGCAGGATAAACATGTCAATTATGACACTAGCTCTCTACTTTTGTCAGTTGCTTAGCTTGGAGACTGTACATGGTGATCGGTCACTACTAATCACGTGAGAGATATATCAATGAGGAACTCAACTGGAACTCTGAGGTGACTCAACTCACCGCGCGACCAAGGAGGCACTGCCGCCCGCAAACTCTACCACTGTACCACCCTGACCTTGTATACATTTTTCAACCTGAGATTCTACTGAATCGACAGAAAGTCTAGAAGCCTCTACTGAAGACATTATAAGTTATACGTAAAACTCCCAGACATTTGGGTGTGGGTAAACTACTTCAGTACTGTTGCTTTATAACATCTTTTGGTCTTGTGCATGTTGCTTTATGTTGTCTTATGGTCTTGTGCATGTTGCTTTATGATGTCTTATGGTCTTGTGCATGTTGCTTTATGATATCTTATGGTCTTGTGCATGTTGCTTTATGATATCTTATGGTCTTGTGCATGTTGCTTTATGATATCTTATGGTCTTGTGCATGTTGCTTTATGATGTCTTATGGTCTTGTGCATGTTGCTTTATGTTGTCTTATGGTCTTGTGCATGTTGCTTTATGTTGTCTTATGGTCTTGTGCATGTTGCTTTATGTTGTCTTATGGTCTTGTGCATGTTGCTTTATGATGTCTTATGGTCTTGTGCATGTTGCTTTATGATATCTTATGGTCTTGTGCATGTTGCTTTATGATATCTTATGGTCTTGTGCATGTTGCTTTATGATATCTTATGGTCTTGTGCATGTTGCTTTATGATGTCTTATGGTCTTGTGCATGTTGCTTTATGTTGTCTTATGGTCTTGTGCATGTTGCTTTATGTTGTCTTATGGTCTTGTGCATGTTGCTTTATGATATCTTAAGGTCTTGTGCATGTTGCTTTATGTTGTCTTATGGTCTTGTGCATGTTGCTTTATGATATCTTATGGTCTTGTGCATGTTGCTTTATGATATCTTATGGTCTTGTGCATGTTGCTTTATGATGTCTTATGGTCATGTGCATGTTGCTTTATGTTGTCTTATGGTCTTGTGCATGTTGCTTTATGATATCTTATGGTCTTGTGCATGTTGCTTTATGATATCTTATGGTCTTGTGCATGTTGCTTTATGATGTCTTATGGTCTTGTGCATGTTGCTTTATGATGTCTTATGGTCTTGTGCATGTTGCTTTATGTTGTCTTATGGTCTTGTGCATGTTGCTTTATGATGTCTTATGGTCTTGTGCATGTTGCTTTATGATGTCTTATGGTCTTGTGCATGTTGCTTTATGATGTCTTATGGTCTTGTGCATGTTGCTTTATGATGTCTTATGGTCTTGTGCATGTTGCTTTATGATGTCTTATGGTCTTGTGCATGTTGCTTTATGATGTCTTATGGTCTTGTGCATGTTGCTTTATGTTGTCTTATGGTCTTGTGCATGTTGCTTTATGATGTCTTATGGTCTTGTGCATGTTGCTTTATGTTGTCTTATGGTCTTGTGCATGTTGCTTTATGATGTCTTATGGTCTTGTGCATGTTGCTTTATGATGTCTTATGGTCTTGTGCATGTTGCTTTATGATGTCTTATGGTCATGTGCATGTTGCTTTATGTTGTCTTATGGTCTTGTGCATGTTGCTTTATGATGTCTTATGGTCTTGTGCATGTTGCTTTATGTTGTCTTATGGTCTTGTGCATGTTGCTTTATGATGTCTTATGGTCATGTGCATGTTGCTTTATGTTGTTTACATTTGTCATACCTTTGATCACAGGTTGGAAATTAAAACAGAATCTCTTAACCTATGTTTATTATGAATATATCAATAAGTTAATAACCTAAATAAATATATAAGCAAGCACCTGCTTGCTGTGGGCTTCGCGATGGTTGTGGGGCAAGAGACAATGTATCATCACTTCACTGTATCGTCAAGCGAGTGAACAAAAATATAACGATGGCAGACCGGTTGGTTTCGTGTCCTTGGTGGTGCTCCCATCACCAGTTCCTTGTACCCATCTTCTAGCAGCATCCCGACACCACGAAGACATCTCCAGTTACCTCCAGAGACAGTCCCTCTGGCAAGGTGGTTCTTGTAAGTCGTCAGCACTCAACGAAGAGCTATTTTTTTGGTTTTGTTTCCCCTTTTTGCCGGATTTTCCGCGGGGGGTTGATGGAGCATCTTGAGACGAGCTTGGAAGGTGTGTATGGTGACTGTGAGTGGTGTGGGCGGCGATGGGCAGCAGCGGGTGGTGAGGAGAGCGTCACAGTGGTCGTCGAGGGAGAGGTCGGTGTCTTGCGGATGGTCGGGTGCCGTCAAGGGGATAAGATGAAGCCAGAGGAGCTTCAGACGTGCACTTCTGCAGATCTCTCTGGCTTCTTCTCTCTTTTTTTTTAATTTTCTGATTTGTTTATAGTATAAAATAAAAGTATTATGATATGAGGGGAAACACAGTGGGTGCAATAACACATAAGCATATGTGCAAAATATCAGAACAAATAAAAAATGGCTAGCAAGGCTTACTCTTGTGATGACTGGTGATAGAAAACGGGGTCATTATACAAGGGGAGGGCAGACCTAAGAAATATAGAGATTAATCCTACAAACGAGGACTACTATGAGTAACCTAGTACATGTAGAAAACAGAACTACGTATACCCTGAGACGCTGTCTACTTCCACTAAACATCTGTCACATCATCTACGTGAATCTGACAGTTGGCATTGTCGTCACTTCAATATATCTGTCTCTTACATAAAAATCACAATGAACAAAGACTAATTAAAAAATTAGACCAAAATCAAATATTTAAACACTTGACCAACAATTAAGTGCTTTTGAAATACAAAACAAAATATATAAAATTGATCTGTTGCGCCTGTCTATATAAAGATTGGCATAGAGAAAATATTTATGCTAAAAAAAATAAACAAAAATAAATAAATAAAAAAAAACATCTACCATATTCAAAGTCTTTTTCATAATCAAATCTAAAATCTAAATTGTTATTTACTAAAATTTACTGAAACAATTTCTGAGACGACCTGTTCTATATGAGAGTTTAGCACACCTGGGAGATCTCTACTGAGACTATGATCGAATTTTGTAACGAAGAATTA